>NC_080043.1:16177349-16477349 GCF_012489685.1 Lotus japonicus | reverse complement strand
TATTTTAAAAGTGATTTTTTGATTAAAAAGTGATTTTTCCTAAATAAGTTGAATCAAACGCACTCTAATTGACTCGTTTATCATTGCTTACAAAAAGTTATTTTACTTTTGAAAAAAAATAATTGATTTTATTTTAAGTGATTTTTTTGAAAAAGTAGATTTTCATTTAACTTTGTCTACAAATATAGTAAGTGCTTTCAATTTTATAAATGATTTTAAACTGTTTATATACATAAAATTTCAAATATAAATTATGAGTATTTTTGAACTTGCAAAAGTTTTAAAAGAGTGTTCCGTTCCGTTCCGTTCCTCCTTTTTCCAGGGAACCTAAGTGTCTCGTTCCTGGAGCCTTTTGTCCCGTTCCGTTCCATCTTAAAAACACGACAAACACAGAACGGAACCCATGTGTCCTGTTTCGTTCCCTTCTCACTTGTCTACCAAACGCTACCTAAGTTAATGAGTCACTAATTAAATCGGTGAGTCATTGGTTGCACCGCTTAAACCGATGTATTTATCCTGCTAAAAAAATGAAATTGGTGACGGATAAATTCCGTCACAAGGTGTTAAAATTTCCTTCACTATGTGACGAAATTTATGACGTATGAAACATTACAGAAAGTCATGTTGCTGATCAATTGCTTGAAATATATAGTTCATAACAAGTTAGTGACAAAAAACTATTTGTCATAGACAATAAAATTTTGTTACTAAATTTTAATAGAAACCTACAAGTGTGGCTATAAATATATGTCTCTATCAGCGAAAATAACTCATAAATTTTTTTCTCTCTCTCCCTCACCATACTCGATGTGAAAGACTCTCTTCGGGGAAGAAATTTTTTCTCTTCTTTCTTGCTTCAAAGCTCAAGGTAGGATAGGATTCTTGTTCCTTTTGAGTTCTTCTATAACTTATCTTCATCTCTTGCTTTCTTCTTTGTTCTCTTTTGGAAATTCTGTTTGGAAAAAGGGGATGTTTTGTTAAGAGGAGTTCTTTTGAAAAGTTGGGAGTTTTAGGAACCTTAATATCTTTTTGAATTAGTTTTCTTTAAAAAAGAGTTTTGTATCACATTTTGGGATGTTTGGGTGTTTTTACCTCGTTTTGAAAAAATAAGGGCTCGTTTGGCACATTGTATTAGGCATGATAGTATAAGCTTATACAATACACTAGGCTTTTGGCCCGTTTCCGTGCGATGCACAAACGAGTAACTCTTCAATTTATCATATGTATTCATTCATTTTACTTACTTCTACCTACTTAACTTACACAACAAATTTTAATAAATCAAATCAACTCAAAACCTCAAATGTTCACAATGTCATAAACTAAACATAGGTGACAACAATTTGATTATAAACATTAATATCTACATCAATGATATAATTTAAATTATGACTATCTACATAAGTTAAACACAATAACACTTTTATGATTTTGTTTAAACATACAACAACTTAAATTATAATTAAAAAGATATTTAACCGAAACATAAACTCAAATGGTTTAAGATGAGTAATGTATAAGTTTCCCTAAACGATGGATGTTTAAATTGACATCCACTGTTTTACCATTCTGCCTTAGTATAAATGTTGTATAAGCTGGTCCTAGATAATAAATAATGAACATAATCTCAACCAATACACATATAATTCAACATCAATGAGCCTCAATCTATATATATATGTAAAGCACACTTGAGTTTTAGCATTAAATACATAAGCAAAACTCAAGTGTTGCATTGTATTAATTAAAAGCATAAAAAAAACTTTGTGGTAAATATATTAAAATTGAAAAAATTTATATTTTAAAAAACTATTCAACAACTTACATTAAATAACAACATTCATAAACTTAAAATTTACATGAGTTTTGTATTTCACAAATATTAATAATTAAATTCAGTAAGAAAATAATATTTATTAAAAAATAATTTAAATAAAATAGTTTTAAAATTAAAAAATTATATATGTAAATGAGACTTGAGTTTTACATTAAGTACATTAAACCATAAAACTCTCATACCTTTGTATTAAAATACATTAAAAATAATAAATTTTCTTTGTACTAATATATTACAAAATAATTAAAAAATAAAAATATTGTGTTGTCAAAAATTACTCAACTACTTACATTTAATAACAACATTCATCAAATTAAAATTGACTTTAAAAAACTGAAATTATCTTAAGTTTTGCATTTGACACATATTAAAAATTAAAATTATTTAATAATAAATAATATGGATAAAATATTTTAAAATTGAAAAATGCCGCTAAAAGGTATTTAATAGTAACTATAACATATATGTGCCTTATTGGAAAAAAAAATTTGATCTATGATATATTAGGAAAAATTACTCAAGGAAGCATAATATAGAAAAATAATAATTACCAAAGTTGAATAAATGTTTATTGCGAGAGGCCTAGCCTATCCACTTAACGTGATTGTAGAGCCTCAAGGATTAGTCTCATTGCTATCAGCTATGAGAAAAAATTCGCAAACCAAATAAGTTGAAAAAAATTAAATTCACAAGATAATATTATATGCTATTTTTTGTCAAAAGAATATTTAAGTTATAACTTATTATAATTCAAAAAGTTAAAATTAATTTATTCTTCTTAGTCTTGACATGTCACAACAAATGACTTTCCACGTGAAAAATATAAAAAATGATATTAAACACTTATTTAATGACATTAAACACTTATTACTTAACATTTTTACGTAATTTAAATATTTCAAATTAACTTAATAATTTTTTATATTATTAAATAAATAAACATTTCAATTTTTAAAATTATTTCTATGCTAATAATTAAATTTGAGTAATTTTAATTATTTTTTTATAACAAAAGAACTTTATTATAGAATGAGAAAAGATGATGAGAACAACCCTATGAAAAAGAACTATATTATATTTATTGAAATGTCTTAACACAATTTTTTATATTTATAATTAAAAGATATTTTGATTTTATTTGGTTAAACTATAATAGTTTTTATATAATGTTAAAAAGTATTGTACGTAAACCCGTGCAACGCATGGGTATAATATCTAGTCCTAAGTAAAACCATAGCATACTCAACATATCATTATCTACTTGGACAAAGAGAATATTACTAAGAAAAAATGACAACCAAAATAAAACTTAGTATTTCACAACACAATTAATGTAAACACTGCAATACAAATAATAGTTCAAATCATGAAAAAGAAGTACTGCAGCACAATTCTTAAAAACATAAAACAAAATCACACATCGTACACATAAACGATGTAGTGATCAGCCAAAGATGACTCCCACAACTCAATCCTATGAACTTGCAGATAATTGTCATGATTGATGATATCATCCACATAGAAGTCACACCACCCTGCACCCAACTAACCAATCCTTCCACCACTGTTAGATGCCCCTACACTCGGCTGACATAAAGGAAGCTACGTAATATGCCATTGCGCAATAGTGTCATTGGGAAGCAAAACATTTATAACAGGAGGCAGATGAGGGAAATATGTTTGTTGGGTCTCACCTGAAATAGTCTACAAACAAAAATATAATATAAAATTAGTAGCTAGTATAACAACAAATTAAAATGACACTATAGTACGAATATGAAAAAACAAATCACACAAACCACAATGCGACCGTCAAATATCTGTGCAGCAGAAATATCAGTTTCCCAAATCATCTTCATCCACGGTGCTGCTTCATCTTCCCCACTAGACAACTCATCACTGGATGTATTAATCACATCATTGTCTTCAATATCATCAATGTTATCATTTACCTGAGGAGGAACTTCAGGGACTACTCTATATGTAATCTCCCTACAAAATGGGTCGAATATATGGATATCAAATCTAGCATGTCCACGATAGATAAAATGCATCATCACATTATTTTGAAATTGGTGAATCAATCAGATGTTGTTCAAACCACCCCCAATTCTATACTCCCCTTCATTGAATAAGTATGACAAATTAAAGGTATTCCCAACAGGATCTTTAACATGAACACTGTCATTGATCTCATGTCCAACAGCATCATGAAATCGCTTAGGCACAATAATATGGTCCTACAATTGGAACAATATATTGGGGTGAAAATCAAACATTTTGTAACATAGAAACATAGAATACGACATAGAAAAAAGGTAGATAGTTAAACTTATATACCATATTAGGAAGGACAGGTCTGACAAAGATCTTGGGATTACTGTGAGGAGATCTCAAATGAAGAGCATACATTTTCCTTGAAAGTTAATATCCAATACAAAATATAAAAAACAACAATCAGTATGAGTACAAAAGAATGTATACTAAAACAATAAGGAGTCTAACAACCAAACAATAATAGACAAAGGAACATCTAAACAACTTGTAAGGGATCATATCAAAAACAACATCTGAAAATTGGAACACAACAGATTTTTAATTTCAAAAAATAAAGATTGCAGACATTATCTTTTACTCCAGAGGTAAATCATCTACTGATAAAACAAAAAATTGAAAGAACTTACAAGCAAGAAGCTGCAAATATCAATTCAAATAAATTCAAAAACAAAACATATTACATGTTACTGTACAGATAAATAATTAAACTCTTTCTAATAACATGATATTTACCCTCAGATTCATAGGAATTCAAATATCTTGCTTCTGTGATGTGTAACCATGAGTAAATTAATCGAACATGAAGAGAAATTTGGTAAGGCAATATCCTAAGAAAAGTGACAAATCAAATATCAACAGAAATTCATAGATGACCGGCCCCTCATCAGAAAACTCATATATGTATATAAACTAAATACAAATACAACCAAGAGAACCACAAATTGCAACATGCAAGTGAAAAAATTGTTTGTTGATTGTAAACATTAAGAAGAAAGAGCAAAAACCATTGAGAAAGTGACTATTATCAAATGAATTGGGCAAAACATACCTGAATTGAGGGTGAATTGGAAAGTGCCGAACATGAGTAGATGGATTTGGAGAAAAAGAGAGATAAAAAAGTTAGATTCAAACAAATAATCCCTCCTAAGTGAATCAACAAAATACATCCATAACAACATAAGCATAAATAACTAACATCTTTAATCCTTAGTAATCCAGCAATAGATGTCTTAACATTGAACTCAAGAAAATCATCGTTAACATCATCAGCACAAAGAGAACTTCCAATACAGTGGACCGGAACATCAACCTTAAGACCAGAGAATCTAAAAGCAAAAAAAAAAATTGACCAATTAATAACATAAAAAAAATATAACAGTTTACATAATACTCAAACAGAATAATCATACCTATCATGAATTGTACCATCTTCTTGATAAACATGATTGATGTAAATCTTTGACACATAGGGATCACACCGTATGATGATTTTACCTTCACATATAAAATAACATAATATACCATTACATACATCAACAATTTTCAACTATATGAGAACAAACTCATTACTTAAAAACACAAATATAACTATCTCCCAAACACAAATCAAGTTCTTGATCAACAACATAAAGTTTAAATCATCTTCAACACTTTTTATATCTACATAACGCAAACCAATAACAGGCCTATTAACCCAATCCAAGCTAAGGTACTCAGATATCTTGTCCACAGAATGACCTAGGACAACACAACTACTCTTCCCACTGCACAAATATATTAACAAAGTCATGTATTTCGATGATAATAAGAGATACTAAACAGAAAAAATTAATAAACCACAAAATAGGTAGTCATAACAAAATTCTTCTGTCTTACGTTAAATCAAAGATCTCAATGACCATCATCTTGCAAATTATGTTTCTTTTAATAAGAAGTTTCACTTTGGATGCAGCTGATAGCACTCCAATAACATCTAAGACAGGACAAATATAGTAAGGGTAGCATTAAAACTAAAATTCAGCATAATACAAAACAATAACATAGCTAATCATATGTCTACATACAAAGCACAAATTTTCAACCAAAATAAGGATACAATAATACTAAAAACAGAACACTGAAATATATAAATAAAACCTCAATCTAAATTCATATTCCTATCCCTATAACAAAGAACACCAATAAGGAAGTTATACGAATATCATATTTAACATATATAATATATAACTTAAAATATAGTAAACAACCCAGCAATAAATAAACTAAACCCTTACATCCTCAAAAATAGTCAAAGTGTAATACCTACAAAATAGCCAAGCTTATCACCAAGGAACATCAAATTCTCAATGTAAAGAAATGACCACCCATGCAATGGAATGCGATCATCTTCACATGGAAGAATTCTAGTAGCACCATGCAAAATTAACCTATACTCATGCTTTGTATAGGCTTTTGAACCAGCATTTGAGACAATCTGAAAGTTCGAAATCTTATAGACACCCCCCTCCACAACACTTTCACTAATAGGATCAACTTTAGATACAACAGCCTCCATCTTTTCACCCTGAAATACAATACAATCAAATACTTAACAAATATTCAAAACAAAAAATTACAATAGCAAATGAAAACGAAAATTAATCCAACTAACAAAAAAAACAACTGATTCAAACACTTATGAGGCCTAATTAAGAAAAAAAAAATCCATACATGTTTATCAATTAGAACCATCTCCATTAATAAATCAGAAAAGGAAAGCAAATGCTCAGGTACTTTCCACAGGTCAATGACCCTAACTCTAATCCTCCAATATTTCTTCCTCATTGAGATTGAACAAACTCTATCAAAGGTTGGAATAATATATTTGGGACTAATATCAGACATAGTGTGAGACTCTTCTATTTTCTACAAGATAGAAATGATACAAAGTTTCCTGGATAAGAGAGAATAAGAGAGAATTTTGTGTCTCATGAACAATGAAACACTCCTATATATATAGACATATGACCCCATACAAACCAATAATAAACCACATAAACTATAAACTAAAAAACAAATAAACAAATGGCTAGAAATAAAGACTACACTCAACCTCTAAACCCTAGTCTAGTACCTATTGAAGTCATCTAAGTAGAGTGTAAAATTGGAAGACTTTGAAGTGAATTAAGATAAAACAATAAGAATGGTAGAAACATAAGAGATTTGATGTATGACATATTGAAAAATCAAACACACAGTTCTGACCAGTTATCTAATTGATAGTATTGACTTACCAAATACATAAACAATAATATATCAACATGATCATAAATACCTCATTGTAAAATACACATCAAACACAAAAAGTATATATTGAGTTATGAATGTCAGTTTCATTCAGAATCATTGACCTATTTTCCAATTTCACGTCACCCAGATTACACACGTGATATAATAACTAAACAAAAAATGAACTAAGTTAAGTCCAACTCAAAGTACAATTAAATCAATGAACAATGGACAATAGACAGAAGATAACCATCATTACTGACTGGTTTAGTACAAGTAAGTTGTACAATCAAAACAGGGGTAGATATCATACCTGGAAACATTATAACTCAAACAAAATCTACATTCTGGTTGGAAACAAACGAAATGATCAGCAACACATACTATGCAAAAGCTTGCCTTCTCCATTTGAATCAGAAGAGATCAAGTACAGGGAAAAACGAAAATAACCATAAACGATAACACACCCCAGCGAATTTCGATTCAACCCAAGAAAGAAACGAAGCAGAAAAATCAATCAGGAAATTTGAAAAAAAAACGAAATTTTAGGGTAAATTAACGGACGAAATAGGACAAACAGGAAACAATAACTAACTACTTATTAGAGTACTGATAAGAAAAATCAGAAATAACCTAAAACCCAATATGAATTCAAAACAGGGCCATAACAAAGCCCAAAATATAATGACCCAACAACCAGAATAGAGAGCCCACCTCAGTTTTTATTTCTAAAAAAAACTATATAAAATCCAATATACAACTCAATTCATACTTACAAAATAACAACAATAACTTAAATCCTCGTTCAAACAAAATAACAATAACTTAAATCCTAGAAAACTTAAGTTATAAACACATAAAAATATATATTAATAATTCAACTAAAAACTGTATAAGTTTAAAGAAATATTTAAAAAACAATCATTTCAACGACTAACAACTAATAGAAAATAATAATAAAACATATTAACAAATTTAAAAACTATATTTATTAAAAATATACACACCAAAATATAAAAAACATTTTACTCATTGAAATAACAATATTATCTAGATAAGAGAGTTCATGACCAATAACAATTAACAGAAGCTTCCTTAGCTAATAATTTTGCTCTCTCTCATAATATCATGTGTTATCGATTGCTAGGGTTTACCATCTAATTTGTAAAGTGTCATGTTTGCAACTTGTTGAGGCCCTCTATGTTGATAATATGGATTTCAATGATAAAGCTTATGAGCTTTGAGTTTATCAACAATTTGTACATCAAGATTGTTCAAATCAATTAGTCAGAACACATAAGATAGCTATCAAAGAAACGAATTATCTTCCTATCCTAGGACAAAATCATCAATATTACGTTCTTCTTCTAAAGGACCCTCCAACCAACTTCCAACCAAGCATGGATAGAGTTTGTTAAATAAATAGTCTTTAAATTACTCACTTAAATTTCAATGAAACAAACAAAATTATATAAACCAAAACAATCACTATTACTACGAAATAAAAAATCTAGGTGCTACTAACAAAAAACAACATAAGCAAACATCCTAAAACAAAATATCAAATCTTCATAATTGCTTTATAGAAACAATGCATTAAACACTTTAATAACATTGGGATGCCAAAAGTTTCGAAAAATAAAAAGATAATGAATCCACAAGCATGGAACCCTATCCCTTCACATTTAACCCTTCTCATTCCCTAGACAAAATTAGTCGTGCCACTTCGGTTAACATTAACAAAAATCCATATCTTTCGCTTCAAATTTCAACTCCGAGAAATATAATATCAAGTCTAAAATGCAAAGTCATATAACTTAAAATATATTCCAATCCTCAAAGTGAATCAAGAAATACTTAAAAATAATAGTTCAACTACTTAAATATAATCAAGTCAAATGATAATCTAGCTTAAAAGTAACTTACACAGATCAACAGGCATCGAACCTTGTCGTGTTCAAAATTAACCCTCTCAACCCCTACGCAAATTAGTCGTACCACTTAGGCTAACATTCTCAAAAACCTAACATTCACTTCAAATTTGAATTACATAACTAAATAATATAAATTCTAAAAGACTAAGACAAATAAATTCCAATCTTCAAAAGGAATGAAAAAAATACATAAAAATAATATTTTTTTAACTATTTAAATCAAATCAAGTCAAATGATAACCTACCTTAAAAGTAACTTACACAGATCAACAGGCATCGAACCCTGTCGTGTTCAAACTTAACCCTTCTCAACCCCTACGCAAATTAGTCGTACCACTAAGGCTAACATTCACAAAAACCTAACATTCACTTCAAATTTGAATTCCAGGACTAAATAATATAAACTCTAAAATACCACAACAAATAATAGCAAATATATTCCAATCCTCAAAGTGGATCAAGAAATACTTAAAAATAATAGTTAAACTATTTAAATCTAATCAAGTCAAATGATAACTTAGCTTAAAAGTAACTTACACAGATCAACAATCATCAAACCTTGTCGTGTTCAAACTTAACCCTTCTCAACCCCTACGCAAATTAGTCATACCACTAAGGCTAACATTCACAAAAACCTAACATTCACTTTAAATTTGAATTCCAGGACTAAATAATATAAACTCTAAAGTACCACAACAAATAATAGCAAATATATTCCAATCCTCAAAGTGGATCAAGAAATACTTAAAAATAATAGTTAAACTATTTAAATCTAATCAAGTCAAATGATAACCTAGCATAAAAGTAACTTACAAAGATGAATAGGCATCGAACCCTGTCGTGTTCAAACTTAACCCTTCTCAACCCCTACCCAAATTAGTCGTACCACTTAGGCTAACATTCTCAAAAACCTAACATGCACTTCAAATTTGAATTACAGAACTAAATAATATAAATTCTAAAATACATCAACAAATAATAGCAAATATATTCCAATCCTCAAAGTAAATCAAGAAATACTTAAAAATAATAGCTACACTACTTAAATCTAATCAAGTCAAATGATAACCTAGCTTAACAGAAACTTACACATATCAACAGGCATCGAACCCTGTCGTGTTCAAACTTAACCCTTCCCAACCCCTATGGAAACTAGTCGTACCACTTAGGCTAACATTCACAAAAACCTAACTTCACTTCAAACTTGAATTACAGAACTAAATAATATAAACTCTAAAATACAACACCAAATAATAGCAAATATATTCCAATCCCCAAAGTGAATCAATAAATACTTAAAAATAATAGTTAAACTACTTAAATCTAATCAAGTCAAATGATAACCTAGCTTAAAAGTAACTTACACAGATCAACAGACATCGAACCCTGTCGTGTTCAAACTTAACCCTTCTCAACCCTTACGCAAATTAGTCGTAGCACTAAGGCTAACATTCACAAAAACCTAACATTCATTTCAAATTTGAATTCCAGGACTAAATAATATAAACTCTAAAATACCACAACAAATAATAGCAGATATATTCCAATCCTCAAAGTGGATCAAGAAATACTTAAAAATAATAGTTAAACTATTTAAATCTAATCAACTCAAATGATAACCTAACTTAAAAGTAACTTACACAGATCAACATGCATCGAACCCTGTCGTGTTCAAACTTAACCCTTCTCAACCCCTACCCAAATTAGTCGTACCACTTAGGCTAACATTCTCAAAAACCTAACATTCACTTCAAATTTGAATTATAGGACTAAATAATATAAATTCTAAAATACAACAACAAATAATAGTAAATATATTCCAATCCTCAAAGTGAATCAAGAAATACTTAAAAATAATAGTTAAACTACTTAAATCTAATCAAGTCAAATGATAACCTAGCTTAAAAGAAACTTACACAGATGAACAGGCATCGAACCCTGTCGTGGTCAAACTTAACCCTTCTCAACCCCTACGCAAAATTGGTGGTACCAATATGGCTAACATTCACAAAAACCTAACATTCACTTCAAATTTGAATTCCAAATAAACACTTAGAATTTTTAAAAATAAGTATAGGTCAGAGTTATAATTAAAATTAAAATTAAAAGTTAAGGATGCAACCCTAAACAACTTAATAACAAACCGTAAGAATTAGGCAACTACAATTCCAAACACTACTTACACAAACGATTTTCAATACAAAAGTATTCCTCAAGAGTAGATAATAATGGAATCGAATAATGACTAACGCCAATTATTAATGAGAGTAAATTTTCTCAACATTTACAACAAAAATGCCCAGTAGTATAACTGTCACATTCAAGGAAAAAAAATCAAAATACAACCAGATATATACTAACATGATTACCTGAAGAAAATAACAACCAAAATATATACACAACATAACTCTTATACACAAATAATTCACATTTCAGTTCAACACATTACACTGGTTACACACAACAAAATTACAAATACAAATCCACACAAATGCTAAATAGTAGACCACAAAGGTTCCACCACAGAGTTCTAATAACACCATATGAAACTTAGCAAATTAAACTAAGATACACATAGAATAGTCCAGAGCAGCCAAATGAAAATATGATAATGACTTGAACAAAATACCAAAATAAAAGTTCCATTACACAACTAAATTTCAAATCCATAAAGGCTGCTAGTTAACTAAGAAGTCTTCTAAACATCAACGACAACCTTCTTGAGCCTCATCCTCTTGACAGACCTGAAGGTACTTGCATCACCGCCACCAACAATCCCAACAGAAGAAGGAACAGATGAACATTTCACTGGTGATATGTCATCAAGTGAGATTGTGCTCGGACCAATTTTTGATAGTTCACCAGAATCATCAGCAACATTTTCATTCAGAAGAAGGTCATTTGATCCAGCAGCAAACTTGGAACCAAATGCCTCAGTAATCAACTGGAAATGAAAATATATGACTCAGAAAAAAGAAATAGACCAAATAATTAACATAAAAGACACCACATACCCTCTTAGGAGTCTGAACTTCAGCATTGTGCTTGAACTTTTCAATAACAAAACTACTATCACAGATCTTCTTAACTTTAAATTAATCATCATACTTCACACCATGATCAATAGTCTTCTCAACCTTAAAAAGATACTCATTCCCAACTATGGCCTTTAAAACATCAGGATATTCCACAACAGTCTTCATATACAAAAAAAAAACAATGAAATAGAATTATATCAAAGCAACAATAGAATGCCAAGAACATAATAATATGCAAACCAAATAATACAACTCTACTATCTCAAAATTACCTTGCAACCAGCAACTAAATCCTTGCAGCTCCTTTGCAGTATGTGCTGACTGTCAGCATAAAAAAGCACAAAGGTTGCTGATTCTTCACCATCCGAAACTTCAATCTTAATCCTGAACCTGAGAAAATCAAAATATACATTAACCTTCAAACACCTAACAAAAGATCAAAAACAAAACAATAAAAAAAAACAAAATATAATACAAAATATATATATATATAATATAATATATAATATAAAACATAACATAACCAAATTAACATAATTTACTTGCCTTGGAATGACTTCCAATACAAAAGTTTTACAAGCTCCACAATGTGGCATTCCATCTTCAACACCAACAGCTCGGTGACACCGGCAGGACGGATACCACCACTTCTCCTCATCAAAGAGACCACTTACCTTCCCACACACTATAAATATACCCTCCTACAATAAATATTACACAGAATTAATTGGTTAATACATTAGCTCCAAGTATTAAACCAATAAACAACAACAACATCACAATTACAATAAAAGAAATAATTAAATAATCTCAGCAGTCGAATGCAGATCATTTATACTTTTTCGGGGAAACATTGTAAGAAACTCTTCATCAAGAGCAACATGTTGAACCCCACCATCAATGACACCAATAGGAACATTAAAATCAACCCCCTGGGCAGCCAACCTACACAAAATGAATGAATGGAGAGCAACATTAATATCATGAAAAGCAATAACTTCAAACACAAAGTAAGAAATACTTAAATAACTACAAAGAAAAATTAGAACTTAAAGACAATACCCAACCCTGAATGATGCAACCTCAGGTATAACAGAATCCCAAAGAAGCTGGGTGCCATTCATCACATTTTGAATAACAACATCACCTATACTTAAAAAACAAATTATACAACAATTAACAACTAACATTTAACAATTAACAAATTATAATAGCATAACAAACAGCACAATAAATGAAAATCAGATCAAAGAAATCCACTAAGAGGAAAAAACCGTACCCGTAAATGACTTGATCTTAGCAAACTGCACAACAACAACTGGTAATCCAACCCCAGCATTGGAAACAAAATCCTTTACAATGTCGACATAATTACCAAACATGGCACATCTCACTTGACCCCTGCAAACAAATAAATATCAAATATCAAATCAAATAATTATCAAACACAAATAAACAATGAACTATCATAACATGCAATCATATTACTTGTCATCAATGAAATCAAGCTCAATCTTCCTTGTAACGTTCCCAGATTTAACATACTGCCTTTCAGTTGAAACTGCTGTAAGTAATCCAATAAAATATGAAGAACAAACATTGAAGGTTTTAGTAAGGACATAATTCAGACAAAACACTTTACAGCTAAAATAATAATAACCACAAAATATACCTATCAGAAAATCAGATTCACCCAAAGTTACCGCAATATAAGCAGAATTCTTGAGTGTTAACCCAACAGTTGGGATTGAATCAGAGAAATCAGGCACCACACGTGTCCTTGAATTGAATACTATCTTATGCTCATTATCAGAGGCACGAAATGCTCCAGAATTTTGAACAACACCAAAATAAGTGATCATGTAAACCCCACCATCCATAAATTGACCTCTGAACTTAGGAATATAGTTCTTCTTAATGAAAACCTCAATTTTAACACCCTACACAACAAAACAACAATTAATATCTACTATCTACTACATACTACTACTACAAAGAACACAATACAACAAAACATTTGAACAAATAACAACAATAGTACAAACCTGTGAATCAATCAAGACAAGGTTAATGGCATAAGGCTTTGAAGAATCACCAATAGGAAACATCTCCCACTCACGAAGAACACGAACCTTAATTTTCCATGTGTCTTTTTCAGGAAATAAACAGCTCAGGGGATTGAACGGACCAGCAGTGAAGGCCATAATTAAGATTTACACACAAGAGATATATCAGATATGAAGATATGTAGCAATGGAGCAAAAGCAATACCAAAATCAAACCAGGATATGAGCAAGAACAACAAACAGACCACACAACATCAGTATTTATAGACAAATACAAAGTGAGAACTCTAGGTCATTTCAAATTAAATAATTGGAAGGATGCCAGCAAGTAAATTGTTGGAACACTACCAATACCAACCCTCTAGTACTAAGCTGACATTAAAACAGTGACCTGGCAAAATTTGCTTATAATTCTTCTCTTCTACTGACAAATCAAAGTCTCTTATACTGACAAATCAAAGTTCTACTTCAACATTAAATTGTAACAATTATCATTTTGATCAAGTAAAAAAGCATGGATTCAACAAAAAAAAATTAAAACAAACGAAATCTTGCATCAATCACAATCACTGGAAAACCCAAATCAAAGAAACTGACCTTCTCTTTCTGGAAAATACAACAACTACAATTAACCCCCAACTGCTCCCAAAAATCAGATGATATACAGTGAGAGAGCCTGCTAGCTATGACAATCTTTGTCGGAATCAAAGCGAAACCCACAGTCTTCACCTTCCACCAAACTATCGCCAGCACAGAAGGTGAGATCATCGGAAGTACACGAACTGAAGAGCAAAAGGGCTCAACACACTGTTCTCCTTCATTACAGATGCAAGCGATTAGGTAAAAGAAAGAAAAAAGGAAACGAAACACGCGATTAGGTCAGAAAAGGAAAAAATCGACATCGAAGGGGAAGCAATAGCACAACGAAGGTGAGAGACAACAAAAGAAACGTGGGAGATATATTAGGGTGGGGCCAACAATCTGCTATAAACCAAAGGCCAAGATTGAATCAGAATAAACAAAACAATTTAAATAAACGGTTAGGATTGAAACCTTTCTTAGGAATAGTGATTCCAAGGGATTGTTTTAAGTAGTAGTAGATTATGAGTTTATCCATTGTTTGGTGATTACATTGTATTGTATAAGCTTATCCATCATGTGAGTGATGGATAAGGCATGATAAAGTTGTGACGTATAAGTCACCATCACCACCACCCTCCATTGCTGCCAACTTACACCACCATTGGGACCACCACCGCCACCACCCGATCACCGCCCTACCGTCACCACTGGTGTTGCCGCCACCACCACCACCACCGCCGCCGCCCTACCGCCACCACCACCACAATCGCCGTCACCACAACCCTATCGCCACCACCACCATAATCGCCGCCACCACTCTATTGCCACCACCGACGCCACAACCACCACCCTATCGCCACCACCACCACCACCCTATTGTCGCCAACACCACAACCACCGCCACCACCGCCACCACCGACGTTGCCACCACCGCCACCACCACCATCACCGCCCTACTACCACCACCGACACCACAACCACCACCCTATCGCCACCACCACCATAATCGTCGTCACCACTCTATTGCCACCACCGACACCACAATCACCACCCTATCGCTAGGGGTGTCAAAGCGGGCAACCCGCCCCGCCCCGCACTCAACGCGCCTTAAAGCGGGGTGGGGCGGGCTAGCCCGCATGCGATGCGGGTAGGAAAAGTCTAGCCCGCCCCGCGCGATGGCGGGCTCGCGGGTTTGCGGGCTAGCCCGCATAAACATGAAAAACAAATTTTAACCAAAAAATTGGTAATTTTTCCTAAAATAAGGGATAAAATATTTTGTCCCAATATTTAAAAAAAAAAACAACAAGTTTTAGCTTTAAAATGTTGATATCAACCCATTCGTAACACACTGAAACTGTATAAGTTATGCACTTGCAAAAAAAAGGCATGATAGCACTTCTTTTTTAAACGTG
The DNA here is from genome assembly GCF_012489685.1 of Lotus japonicus. Taxonomy (NCBI): domain Eukaryota; kingdom Viridiplantae; phylum Streptophyta; class Magnoliopsida; order Fabales; family Fabaceae; genus Lotus; species Lotus japonicus. The sequence goes on along the minus strand of NC_080043.1, from coordinate 16,461,155 downwards.
ACCACATTTCTTAATACTTTTTTTTTACAGTCACATTTCTTAATACTTAATAATATACATCACAATTTCTAAAATTTCTCATACATAAATCAATCTCTTTTAATTAACCCAATCAATCTATTGTATGGTAGCACAATAGCATAACGTTGTGTACTTGTGTTGTGTGGTCCACAATCAGCTTAATATTTTTTTTAACACTAGTAGCCCAAATTTGGGAACTAAATAGAAAGAAAATGTGGGTTGGCCCGCCATGTTTGCGGGGCGGGTCAATACAATTGCGGGTTCATTTTTTATGGCCCAACCCGCTTTGACACCCCTACCTATCGCCACCACCACCACCATTGCCTCCACCCTCCACCGTAGCCGCCACCGCCTTACCACCACCACCACCAGCCTATCATCGCCACCACCACAACCACCATCGCTGCCACCACCACTATCAACCTATCTCCACTGTCACCACCACCGCCACCAACACCAACCTACCACCATTGCCACCACCACCACCACTTCCATTGTAAGACCCAAGATTTTAGAATTAAATAAATAATTAATTTCCAACTCACGCATAGGATTATGTGTAAGCGTGAGAGGAACTTGACTCGTGTTTAATTTTTGGATTAACGTTATGAAGAAGAAAGTTCATGACATGGTTAAGAATAGTTATATAGTCGCTATAGGTTATAGCACGAGTTTCATTCACTTCTGCCTTAGGGCGAAAATGTTAGTAAATGGCTAATTTGCTCTTAAAGCACTATAGAAACGATATTCAAAAATATCCAGAGGAATATAAGAACTTCTCTTATTCCTTTCCACGACGAGTGTTTCGACAAGAAACCCTGGACTGTACGAACGATCGATTTCGATTCTCGGAAGTTTGCCGAAACCGAGTTCCTGTTAGCTCAAGAACCTTAAAGTAAACTGTAGATGAAGACTTTTCTATTCGGAGCTTCAAACGAAGATTCCACACGCGCACACCCATTTCTTTCGATGTTTCTAATCTTTCTTCAGAAAGAAGTTTTCTCATCCGACATCAACTGCAAAAAGTAGTTTTTCGGGTAAAATAGATTTACACCGACTTTGGATCGTTTGCTTTAATTCTGAGAAACCTGTTTTGAGTTCTGGAATTCTGTCGCCAGAACCTATCTTAGAATTCACTGAGGAATGTGCAGGAAAAATCGGAATCGCGAAATATTCATTTTCCCGCGTTTTCCATTTTCTAAAAATAGCTTGAAAAATGAAAAAAAAAAAAAAACATCACCACCAACACACACACATGGCCGTGAGCTTCAAGGAGGAAGGAGGAGAAAAAAAATTTCACCGATTCTTGTCTGATCGTCGCTCTGTTCGTTGCTACGCGTAGGCCTCGAGGTACTGATGTTTTTCCTTACCTCTGATCGTAAATTCTGTCGCTTTTCTCTATGTCTTTCCGTGCTCAAAGTTTTGAGTTTTTTTGTAAAACTGTCCAAATAACTTGATTTTTCTGTCTAAACTTATTCCCTGCATGCCCAAGAGCATGTTTAGCGGATTACATTTCGCCGAATCTCGCCGAATCGCTGCAGAACTTCAATTCTGCTCAAAATACCCATTTTATGCTGAGGTTCCGCTTTTTGAGTAAAAAACTCTCGACTGAGCTTAGCGTCAGTAGGATTAGTCGTCATAATCGTCGTTGGTATCGACCTCATCCAATTTATTTTTCGAAATTCTGATTTTGAGTTTCCGAGCTAAAAATCTTGACCAAAATACCCCTGTTCTAGTTTTCGATCCGATAATTTTTCTGAGAGTTTCCCTGGCCTAGATATAGCCTAAGAATACCTAGGAATTAAATTAGATCGAAGAAAAAGTTCGGAAACCCTATTTTTGAGAGTGGACGAAACCTGTTTGTTAGGGTACCGTGTCCAAAAATAATTTTTGGGTCTCTATGACCTGAGCTATAGCGTAGCTCTTTTGATTGTCGAAATTTTGGCTCCGGTTTCGTGTCATTCCGAGTTCTGTAGCTCGAGTTATGCTCGTTTTAGCGACTGAAGTCTCAGTTGTCCATTCGTGCCCAAATGTGAACTCTGAAGCTTTAAAAGCTTCTTTACGATTTCGATTAGTATTATTAGATCGTGTTGCTCCTAGTGAGGCTTGTATTGATGATTGTGTTTCCTTGTTCTAGGTTCGCAACTTCCATGCACAACTTCTACTCACGAAGGTAAGGTAACTCGGTTTTAGCGCGTCTTTGAGTCTTGCATGCTTTTATCGCACTGCATGCGTTTGAGATGAAGTTGTTTAAACTTGATTGGCAATTGATTGAAATGTTAGTATGCTTTCAATGTTGTATGCTTGCTTATGTTGACTGTTTCTGAGGCTTGTGCCAAATGTTTTCTAAAGGCTTCGGTCGAGTAAACTTATTGAGACGTGTGTCTCCGTTTTCTGAGAGGCTTCGACCGTTTACTGGTTTCTGTCATTGAACTGTTGTTTGAGTGATTACTGAGGTTGAGGATTGTTGTTGACTAACTTGACATTTAGGGCTTGAACTTGAAGTGGCAATGTGGTGGTGATTGTCCCACGTGATTGTCCCGTCTACCAAGGCGTTATAAAGTGGCGATGTGGTGGATATTGTCCCACGTGATCGTCCCATCTTTCGAGATGTCCTAAAGTGTCAATGTGGTGGTGATTGTCCCACGTGATTGTCTCGTCCATAGTGGCGCTAAGTGGCGGTGTGGTGGTGATTGTCCCACGTGATCGTCCCGTCTTGAGAGACGTTGCTGATCGATCCATTTTGGTAGCAGCATATAGTTGCATTATAGGGAACTAACACCTGACCCTATGTTGTTGGATTTTAGTTATTGGTTTATTGATATCTGATTTGATATTACATTGTTGAGGTTATTATTATCTGAGTTAATCTATGTTAAGTTGTTGATATATGAGTTTAGTTATGTTGCTAGTTTATTTACCATGCTAGGTAATTAAATTTGAATAGCATGATTTTCTCTTTTATACATGGTAATTGCATGGAGTTAACCCTTTCTATTTGCTACTTGTTATTTGGGCGCTTAACGCTATTAGGCGATGAAGAGTCTTCTAGCGATGCTTAGCCATGCTGAGATGGAGGAGGGATAGTAACCGACGGAGCAAGGATGGAAGAAGCTGTATAGTTTCCTCTTAGTAGTTTATGCTTTGAGTCTTCTTCGTTATCTGAAAACTCTGCTACTAAAACCCTGTTTTCGCCACTGTTTAAGTGTGCGCACTTATTTGGAAACTTGCTTATGCTATTGTAAGACACTATTATTATATGTCGGGAACATGTTGTTTAATTAAGACCATGTTATGTATTAAACTGTGTTTAGTTGTTTTGAAAAGGAAAAAAATTTATCGTGTTTTCTTAGGATTACGAAATAGTCCTTAGACTTTGTTAGGTGACTAATGTGACTCCTCAGTTGAGAAATTGGGGCGTTACATCCATCACCACCGCCACCACCGTTATAATCACCTCAATATTTGATTTTTATTATATATCATTATTCAATACATCATTAAACATAAAATTGCATTAATTTAAACGATATGGTAAATTATACAGAGTCTGGCCAAACGCTGGATAGTATAAGAAAGTTATCAGAGCTTATACTATCAGGCCTAATACTATCAGGTCTTATACTATCAGGCTTTATACTATACGTCGCACCAAACAGGCCCTAAGGATTTACCACGGTATGAGTGTAGAGGTCGCGACCTAAGTTAGTGTTTTGGGGGTTGGTTTTGCATTTTGAAACTTGTTAGGACACAAACCATTGCTTTTGAGTTGGAGTTGAAAATTGGATGTTTTGGAAAGTGTAGGGATCTTTTGTAAATATGAAGAAGTTAAGGACTACTTTTCAATTATTGAGTTTTATGAGGTCTATTTCACAATTACTAGGTTTTTAGGGACTTAAATCTATATAATCAAAGTTGAGGGTTTGGTTTGCAAATTATTTTCCAAAGTGGGGTTGATTCTCTTTCCCTAGGCTTCCGTGTGGCTTTGCTTTTGATTATAGATGGTAACTTGGTTAGTCATGTGCCCATCTTCTTCCTTAGACATTTCATGCCAACCAAACGAAGAGCCACCACTCCTATGTCAGTGTAACCTTGAAAATATGTTCAAACATCAAGATTAAAAAACATCGTTAAATCTTGCAAAATATGTTCAAAAATTGAAACAACAGATGCCTACTTGGTAAGTCTCAAGCAAGGCGTGCCACAATAACGACATCATGTGTAGGGGAGTATCCAAGATTTTCCTGTTGGGGGGGGGGCAAAATAAAATACTAGAATTTTTTTTGCCAATGAATAGTGTATATATATATATATATATATTTCAAATCATAAAAAGATTATTTAAATTTAACTCTATGTTTTTTCATGGTACTAAATTTATCTATTATTGTATCAACATTGATCTTTTCAGCAATTTCCCTCTCAATGTACACAACTAATAAATTTATGAAAAGATCATCTTCAATCTTGTTGCGAATTCGAGTCTTAACAACTTTCATTGACTGGAAGAGCACCATGTAAAGCCTGCCATAGAAATAAGCGGATTTTTCTTCTGGCGCTGCAATCTTCCAAACCCAGTTCCAGTTATCACTTGGGACTATATTAGTATTCCTCTTATCCTTGAGCCAAGAGTAACCAGCATGCACAGAGTAAAGCCCATCATTTGAATCATGCCAACTCCATCTATCCACCATGTCTGCCCTAAGCCGAGGCTCTAGAACTGCGAACAAGTTGATCTCCTCCTGGGATAACCACGTCGATAAACGATTCATGTTCCACTGGTTTGCTACAATTATATCCCGTAAGCAAAGCAAGGTGTCAGAAATATTCACAAATGGAACCTTGTTAGCAATTAACCCTTTCCCTGACCAGTCATGATACCATACTGAGGACATACCATGACCCAACCTGAAACGGAAGCCATCTTGCAACTGATCCCGCACCCTAGTTATTTCTTTCCAAATTGGCGAAGCATTAGGTTTCCGATCTGCACTAAAAATGGAGTCCCCTCTCATATATTTATGCGAAAGGGCTTGGACCCAAAGCTTTGGAGAGTTATTTGCCAAGTGCCACATCGCCTTGCCCAAGAGAGCAGTATTAAATTCATCCATATCTTTAATCCCGAGACCACCATCTTCTTTTTCACGAGTGATTGTATCCCACTTCACATGGTGCCACCCTCTTTGACCATTCCGCTTTGACCAGATGAATCCTCGCATCAATTGATCAATTCGGTGTGTGATGCTTCTAGGAAGCCAAAAGGCTTGCATAGTATCAATAGGAATAGACGACATCACTGCTTTAGCCAAACAAACACGCCCCGCCATATTCAAGAGGTTTGTCTTCCACGTTGCCATTAACCAACACAATATTTTTTTACACTTCAAAAAGTCAAAATTGTGGAAACTTAAAGAAGTTCATTTTTTCCAAAAGTTTAACTTTTGATATTTTTGGAAGAATTGTATAAATATTTTTGGGGAATTTGTATATTTTGGGGTGTTCAAAAATTCAAAAAGTACTATCATTTAACTATTTTTGAATTGCACCTTGCAAGTAGGCCTAGAGGTATGGTGAAGCCCAATTACTATATCTAGTGAACCCACATAACATTCACTCAATGTTTCAAAATCGCTTCATTCCCTTCCCTCTTCATTTTCCTTTTCATCTCTCTTAACACACTCACTCTCTTTCAATTTCTCGATTAGGGCATCGGCGTTTCCCCTACGAGATGCCGCTATTTATCTCCGACGAGGAGTTTTCGCGGTGCTCCGGCGACACCACCGCCGTCGCCGCCAAGGCGGACTCCTACATCCGCAGCCTCCTCCTCGAACTCGACACCGTCCGCGCCAAAGCTGACGCCTCCGACATCAACGCCGAGCAGAACTGCTCTCTCATCGAGCAGAAGTATCTCTCTCTCGCCGCCGAATTCTCCAAGCTCGAGTCGCATGTTTCCGACCTCCAATCGTCTCTCGATCAGCGCCAACGAGAACTCTCCGATGTGCAGTCGCAGAATCACCAATTTCAGCTGCAACTGGTTCGAATCGAATTACCAGAAACCTCGAAAATTCGTAAGCGAAACGCTCTTATTGTTGCTTTGTTGTTTGATTGTTTTTGGTTTTTTTTTTGTTAGGTTGAGAAGGATAGGGAGATTGAGAGGTTGAAGACGGAGGTGAACGAGCTGCATAAGGCGAAGAGACAGTTGATTGAATTGAACGAGCAGAAGGATTCGGAGCATAGCGAGAAGAGCGCTACCATCAAGAGCTATCTTGATAAATTTGTGAGTATCTGTTTCTCTGCTTGTTTTGGTTTGGTTTGGTTTGGTTTTCTTGGTTAAGGCTCTGTGATTTTTATGTTGTGTTTCAATGGTGTTATTGAAGATTCGTTTGTCGGAAAATGCTGCGCTTAAGGAAGCACGATTAACTGAAGCTGAGGCCGAATTGGTGCGGTCGCGTGCTGCTTGTGCTCGCCTTGAACAGGTTATTTTCTTAGTATTTTTCGTGTTTGTCGTTTGTTTTTCATACGTTAAGAGCTACCCGTTTGTTTGTCCTGGCAAATGGCTTATTTCTAAACGGAATTGGAAAATGTTTTCATCTAGAGCACTTGCATTTTTATCACACTAAAACCCTGTAATGTGCAAACAGGAGAAGGAGATTGTTGAGAGGCAGAATGCTTGGCTTAACGAGGAGTTAACGGCTAAAGTTAACAGTTTCAATGAGCTGCGCAAGAGACATACTGAATTGGATACTGATTTGACTTCCAAGCTTGCAGATGTGAGTAGTTTGATATTATAATAGAAAATTACTATTTCCTTTTGAATTTTAATTTGTTTTCATTTCGTTGCTCGAATGTTATTTGATCTTTTATCAACACTTTCAGGTAGAGAGACAATTCAGTGAATGCTCTAAATCTTTAGAGTGGAATAAGGGTAGAGTGAAGGAGCTGGAAATAAAGCTTAAATCTATGCAAGAGGTTTGATAATTTTTTAACTTAAAATGTGATGTATGGTTTTCTTTCATCCCAAACCCTGCTTGATTTAGCATTTTATGTGTGTAGGAATTAATTACAGCTAAAGATGCAGCTGCAGCCAATGAAGAGCGATTCTCTGCTGAGATCTCCACTGTGAGTGTTTTGCATGTTTGACCCAAATATGGCTATAATATGGTTAAGCATTGGTTTTAGCTTCATGGCTATCAACTTTTCTACTTGTGGGGGCACAGTAGGGGAATCTATTTGAGATTAGGAGTTGAATGAATCAGGATAGAGGTTTTGATTGCAAATTTAAGTAGATGTTTACAGTCCTCGAAAATAACGATGGTTTGGAATAATTACTAGCATGTGGCTAGAAGGTAACTTTTCAATATCATATTCTGTAGAAAACTTAATCAAGAGGCTGCACGGGAGGGAAATCAAACATCTAATCATATTTTGTTTTTGTATGGTGGATGAAGGCCTAAAACTACCATAACAATATGATGGATGGCGTTGCAGCCTGTGGCGTAAGCATGGTGGCTATAATAAAAATAAAATAACATACATAAAAAAAGTATACCATAAAACTGCATAACACAAGGTAATAAAAATGAACAAATAACGAATGTCAAGAACTATAAGCTACAAATATATTGTAGTAAGTCAAATTCAATAATTCACTGAAAATATCATTATTAGCAGCCCTTGAACCATTGAACAAAGAGGGCGGCATCAAAGAAAAAGAAACAAATAGGAAAGAAGAGAGAGGGAATAGAAAGAGATAGAAAAGTGAATATAAAACAAAGCATGATATAAAATGCTGGGTTCATATAAGGAAATATATAGAGAGCAAGAAGGAAGAGAATGGGCCATTCCCCACAAAGCAAGTGACTTTGAGTCTTCGATTATAGCAGAGATGTGAATGAGAGTAGACAACAAAGCTGTCTTATAGTTTGGCGAGGCATTGATGTTTTAATGGGTCACTATGGGCTTGTCAGGTTAGGGTGGGAAATGGGTCACCGTTATCCATACATTGTGGTTTTTTAGGTGGTTAAGCTGCTATTTGTTGGAAGTGCCATACCTTCTACATGAATGGTGGCTGCCATCTGAAATTGCCACACCTTGACCATCAAATGGCATTCTGGCAAAGATCTGCCATGCCAAATTACCATTGCCATCATGGTTGCCATTTGAAAATACTACTTTGCAACCACTAAAGTGAACATATAAGAGAATGTTGATATCCTTGCCCATCTCACTTCCTATCCATGAATCCTAGCGTTGGCTCCCTAGTAACAACTCTTCAACAACAAAAGCCTTATACCACTAAGTGAGGTCGGCTATATAGATCACCCGACATCATTTGTGCCGGATAGAAACAATAATTTGGGGGATATTATTGACCACAGGGTCACTTTTAGCAATATCTTCCAATGTCATTTTTGGCCTCTGTCTACGGCTCTTCACATGACTAAAGAGTAAAGAACTATGTTAGCCTCCCAAAGGTCTTCTTTTTATATGTCTGTAGTCAAAGCAACCTTAACCGATTTTTTTTCTTCTTCTCCTCCTCGATAGGTGTCCCACCAGTATCTCCTCTTATACGATCATTGCGTATCCTGTCCTCTCTAGTGGGGCCACTCATCCATCTTAACATTCTCTCCCTAGTAAGTAGTAACAATTCACAATCACAAAATAAGTTAAGAATTTTTCACCTTACATGTTAGAGATACAATTACTTGGTGTTTTACCGGCACTTTTTCTTTGTTGGAGGCATAGTAGTCAATCGCGGCAAATAGCGGCGCTATCGCGCCGTCGCGTCGCGTCGCGGCCCTTCCCCGCGATTCTGAATCGATCGCGTCGCGGAACGCCGTCGCGCCGCGAATCGCGGCCAAATCGCGTTCAATCGCAGCAAATCGCGGTGCTCCAGGTTGAAGATGGGTCGGGTCCAAGGAAAATCCCCAAATTGCCCTCAAAATTTTAAAATTAGGTTAAAATTTGAGGGTACTTTTGGGATTTCGCTCTTAATAAGTGAAACGGTGCGTTTCACTCGTCTTCTTCAACGCGTTTCTCTTCTTCTTCTTCTTCTTCAACGCGTTTCTTCTTCTTCATACGCGTTTCCTCTGCAATCTCCGGTGTCGTTCCTTCAGCTCAGCCCCTTCGACCAGAAGTCCAGAACCCATGGCCACGGCGCAATCTGACAAGCACCGTCCAGGCTCCGGCGACCACCACCCCTGTTTCTCTTGGGCCTTTGTTCTGTTCTGAGTTGCTCTGTTTTTTATCTTCTATTCCTCTATTTTTCTTTCCTTTCTTTTCCTTCTTATTTATTATTCTGTTCTCAAAAATACTTCTCCAGTTCTTCTCCTCTAGTAGTCCTCTCTTCTCTATCACTTCATCATGTTATGAATTTGAATTTTGAAGTTATATTTATCACTTTTTAGTAATTATATGTATATATTAATTATATAATATTATATGTGAAAAATCAAAATAGCGGTCATCCCGCTATCCGCTATCCCGCTATCCCACTTTTGGGGTCGGCCGCTACGCGCCGCGATCCGGGATTGACTACTATGGTTGGAGGATAAAGTAGATTATACATATATGGAAAGACAGTTAGTTATGCATGATGCTATTGTTTTCTTTAAGTTTTGGCTTTATACCTATGCAGTATGAAATCTGCAATGACCAATTGAAATTAGACATGGCTTTCAGTTATACATTTCACTTAGTTTTTGTATGTTTAGATAACAAAAGTATGATCTATTTTTATTGTGACATTGTATTAAAAAATGCCAAATATTCTGTAGATTTTTTCATAAACAAAATAATTTTATTAGAGAAGAGAGGTGAAGTACTGCAATGATGAGGATAAGTTATCCTTCATAGCAAGGAAATCGATATGCAAGGAAGTGCTTGAAAAATAATAATCCAACTAGGCTATCCATTACCATTGCATATATGAGACAGTAATTCCCCTGAAGCTTCCATAAGCAGAAGACCTAAGAGATGTGGAATAGTAACTCTATTCCAATTCATGCTTGATGTATTCTTCAAAATAAGGAGCATTAATTTTTCAATTCTGTATATTTTATTATGTATTTTGAATTTGAATATATCTTGTTAATAGGTCAATAAGCTTAATGAGCTCTATAAAGAGAGTTCGGAGGAGTGGTCTAGAAAAGCAGCGGACCTTGAGGGTGGGGTAAAAGCTATGGAGGTGAAGTATATTATTATGCTGTTTCCTAATGTTTGGAATTTGTCATTTTTGACATTTAGAATGCTTGTATTTTTTGGTAATGTTAGTACCATTTAAACAGTCATACCTAAAGCAAGTTGAAGATGATTATAAAGAGAAACTTGAGAAGGAATCATCTGCTAGAAAGCAGGTTGAAAAGGTATTCTTCATCAGTCACATGTTGATGTTCTGTATTTATGTATTTGCTTTCCTCCAATATATCAAACTGGTTGTTATTTTGAAACATAATAATAATTAGCTTAATAGGTAATACACTAATGCTTGCAAATGCTGTTGCTCTAATTTTATTTGTAGGTAGATGCTTACCCAAAATATATTATGTGCTCCAATGTAAAAATAATCTTGCTTTATATCTGTTTGTGTGCTTTTAGGAGGCTGCTGATTTGAAAGAAAAGCTTGAGAAGTTTGAAGCAGAAATTGAGGCAAGCAAGAAGAGTAATGAACTAATTAATCTTCCACTCAGCAGTTTCTCTACTGAACCGTATGTACCTTTTTACTCCTTAGAAGCACTTGATGCACTCATTTTCCCATCTCTTCGCTGCATGATGCTCCTTCTTATGGCTTAAGTTGTTTAAAATGTCAAGCCCTAGGGAATAGGGATGCAGCATCGATAGATAGAATCAGGTGTCTGTTGGCTAGTTGTAAGAATGGGCTGAGATATACAAAAATCTGTCACTTTCACTGTGGTAGATGCTGTAGCTCTACTAGATATAAGTTACTTAATCACGAATAAGTTATAATGGGGAGCTGTGCCAGTTTGCCATGATAACTTATGACAATTGTTTATAGTGTTGGGATTTGAAAGGAAGTGGAATTTATGATAGAAATTATATGATAATTCAAAGAACAAATCAGAAGAAAATAAGCAGAAGGAAAGCTTCTCTGCCATGTGGCAACAACCAGACTCAAAACTTGCCTGAAGTGGTTTCCTTGCCTCCTCACTATCCTCTATTCCATAATATACATGTTCTCCTCAATGATTGCCTGCTTTCCGACTAACCTTTCTCACTGGTGTGTACTCCAGGCCACTATGAGTAACCACCCCTCCTGATTGCAGCTTTGGCCAAGTAGAATTGAGGGCTTCTACTGCTACTACTTGCTAAGCTACATCTTGCCATGTTTGTCTTCTCTTTGGCACTGGTCAACCACAGCTTGAACCAACACAACCACCAAGGGTTGTTGCTTTGGAAATTTAATGACAGCTAACATTGGCCGACTAAGGCTATGTTTGTATTTCAGTTTGTAACCACATGAACCAACATTCAGTCTCAACGAAACATTTTGCTTCTTCCATGTTCACACCCTTGGAAACAGTGCAACAGATGTTTGAGGAGTTGCCAACTGTTCCTAAGTCCAAACACATACTAAATACTAAATGCTAGATTAGAAAGTGTTATCTTTCCCCCATGGCGGAAAGGATATGAATTGCTTACTATGTGGACTGATAAAGAATAAGGTTTCGATTTCATTGAAATAAAAAAGAATATGCGACGAGTTCTGTGGAACTCAACTCTGGACAAGACAGACCGTTCAAGTTGGATATTATCACTTTGATACTGCTATCATTTTGATACCATGCTAATAATAATAGGTTCACAGTGTATTGACAGTATTTTGGAATATTGTTGTTAGATTTGGCATTAGAATGCCTTAACTTAATACATCTATATGTAATTGTTAAGCTCTCACATTGTACAACTAAGTCCTTATATAAGGTAAAAAAAGAGATAGCTTTTGGGGTAGAATTAGGCCTTACTCCAATTATAAGATGGTATCAGAGCCTAGATCTGTTTATTGGGCCACCCATAAATGGGTCACCCCGTAGGTGTTGTCTAGTCCTACAAACTTCATGAGCCATATGTCCAACCCTGGCGTGAGGGGTGTGTTAAGTTTCCACATTGACTAGAGATATGGCCCCACATTGACTAGTGTACAAGCCCCAATGTAGTTATATGATAAGACTAAATGACTAATTACTTAACAACCGTACCGTGATGTCTATTTATAAAAATTCTCTTTCAAGGAAGTTGGAGAGTGATAATTGTAATTTTCACTCTGAATTTTTTTTGAAGTCAGGATTTGTAATTTAATGCCGTAACTGTTTTAATTCTTAATTAATAGAGGTTCTCTGTGAAGGAAGTAGTTGTGAAAGAAAATTGTAGTTTTTATTTTGGCATTTTGTGCGAAAGCAGTATGTGATTGAATTCAAACCTTTTTTTTGTATTTAATTATGAGAACTTATTTAATAATGGCTAGGTTAAAGAAACAATATGTAAGCCATTATTTTCTCCTGCAAATGTTTTTCTCAGTAATTTGTTTGTTACTTACAGGTTGCTGACATCTATTGTAGCTGATGGCATGGTTGAGGAAAATAACATGCTAGTGCCAAAAATTCCTTTTGGTGTTTCCGGAACAGCATTAGCCGCTTCACTTCTGCGAGATGGATGGAGTGTGGGTTATTGAAATTTGACTTTTAATACTGCCCCCATTTTTTGATTTGGTTTTCAGAAGAAAATCTTCTAACTGTATACCTCTCTTTGTTGAAGTTGGCAAAAATGTATGCAAAATACCAAGAGGCTGTTGATGCATTTAGACATGAACAATTGGGAAGGAAGGAGTCAGAGGCAATATTGCAACGGGTATGGTGCATCTTTTTATGCATATCCTTTACGGGAGGGAAATATTTCTTCATGTCTGTCTTGTACTAGTTTGTTAATGGAGATATTGACTGTAATGCTTTAAAATTATTTGTTAAGAATAAGAAGCATTTTCAATGAGTGGGTAGCTATAGTGCTTTGATGAATTGATTATGTACAATTATGTAACAATTTAACAAAATTTGGGAGGATTTGTTGTCTTTTGCCATTAATTTTTTACTAAACAAACACCCATTTGATGCCCCAAAGATAGGAATGCGATCACTTTGGTCCTCCAACTATAATATTTATTTTGAAATCCATTTGGTCTCCAAAATGGTTAAGTAGATGTCAAAATTTGAATTAGATGGCTATTTTGATATATTTATCAATGGTGGGACAACACTAATGACAGCTGCTTTTTTTTTTCTGGTGGCCCCAACATTGGGGATAACTCTCCCCTCCCTCCTAAACAAAAAACTATTGGACCTGTTTTGTTGTTTTATGGAGACTGGCATATATCATCTTTGAGTTACATTTTTGTTAAGTAGATTATTGGATGCTTCAGTTGTTGGATTTGGATATGATTTTGTAATGAGTTTGCATGGGATTAAAATTACATATTGGGTTCTGTTTTATGTTTGGTGATGGGATTAAAGTTGTACATGAGATTTAACAGAATTGGACACTTCAGTGGAACCAAAGAAAGAACCAAATTGTGTTTCATTTTATTGATAGTCTAGAATGGGACAGACCAGAACTTAAACATGAGCTATGTTTTGTGTTTGATGCTATAGAGCTCATACCATGGTAGAGTTCCGTAAAGGGTCAGTGTCAGACTCAATTATGTGTCTATACAGGCAGCCCATCCTTGCATTTGCAAGAGGTTGATTTAATGACTTGCTAATGCAAGGTAAAGTTGCTTACAATAGAGTATAGACCAACAACTCTATGTTTGATGAATATTAAAAATAAAATAGAATGAAACTTTAAAAAGTAGTACATTTTGGTTCCTCTAAGATGGTGAAACCAATATGAGTAAAACATAACCCAGTGTTTTCTTTCATTTTGCTGCATGTCGAACAGTCTATGTTTTACTAACAGAATAGCAAAGTATTCTTTCCAATATGACTTCTTTGTGACATTTGTTTATACAATTATTCACTGTTCATAACAATGTTTGAATATTTTTACCCGCTATCAATATAATTAATTAATAAGGCACACACCTATCTTCTTTGAATGATGATGAAACCTCCTATGAACTTTTTCAGGTTCTATACGAGTTAGAGGAGAAAGCAGAAGCTATAATAGATGAAAGAGGTGCATCTTCTTGTCAAATTGAATTGGAGTTGCTATATACTTTTTTTAACTTGGAGAACAAAATATTATTAGATTATGTTTCATCATTGTTGTTCTTATTGTTCTGCAACGAGTTCAATGAGATACCAGGGTATATAGATCTGCATCTTGATCAATCATTTTTTTCTTTCAATAATTACGTATCTAAATTGAATGGTTGTTATTTTTGTGCTTGCTCCAATATATTGTCATTTTAATTCATGTATTCTTTTTATCTTGCAATTCTATTTGTACTTCTTCATGGGAAATAAATATTGATTAGATAATTCATTTTACAATTTTTAATTAATAGAATGTGTAAGAATTATTTAGGGCTAACTGTACCCTTTATAAGGACTTATTTGACCATATCTCTAATCAATGTAGGATCTTTAACACCCCCCCTTATGCCTAGGGCTGGGCACCTGGAGTGTAAACTTTAAGATGGTATGAGAGCCTATCCTAGATCGGTTTATTGGGCCACCCTTATATGGGCCACTCGCAGATGTCCAGTTCTGCAAACTTCACGCTCCAAATGCACATCCTGAGCCGTGACGGGGTGTGTTTAGGCCAAACCCAAATTTTAAGATGGTATTAGAGCCTATCTTAGATCCGTTTATTGGGCCACTTGGCAATTTCCAGTCGTGCAAACTTCACGCTCCAAGTGTCCAACCTTGAGTACGAGTGTGTTTAGGTCCCACATTAACTAGAGATATGATTAATTAGTATCTTAGAGGGTAGATTAACCGAATTTTAAGGCTTTATGACAAATTTTCAAGCAAAAGTTACTTCCTGCTGATGTCACTGTTCACAAAAAAGCTATGCAAGTATGTCCACTGTTCAATTGTTTATCATCAATGTCATTGATTTTTTACTTAAAATAAATATACTGTTCATGCAGTGGAACATGAAAAGATGGTTGACACATACTCCTTGATGAGCCAAAAATTGCAAAACTCCCTCAATGATAATTCAAACTTGGAGAAAACCATTCAAGAACTGAAGGTTTGAAACAAAAAAATCAATTTCATCTTTCGTTTTTGGTTACATGTGGATTTTCTTAGGTCTATCTCTCGCAGGCTGACCTCAAACGGCATGAACGAGAATACAATCTTGCACAGAAAGAAAATGACGACCTTCGTAAACAGGTAATAAAATGCATCCTTTTTTCCCCCTAGTATATTTATTTCATCAACTAGTTTGTTGTTGAGCTGAGCCTGGTGTTTCTGTCTTTTTGTTATCACTATCTCTGGAATATTATGATGGTTAAAGTATAAGTGTGCCTTTGGAGGAATACGAAAAAACAAGCCTATCCTACTAGGTGTGCTCAGCTACGAGCGCCAATGGTCATCACTACTCACCAGGCTCTATAAAAACTAAAATTTCAATAAAACCATTAAGAGGAAGGCAGGGTTGTTGATTGTGTGCTATAGCGGCGTTTCGATGCAGAGCGGCCCTTGTCCGCTATGTTGCTTCCTATCGTGTAGCTACTCAGAGTTGCGGCCTCTTTTGCGGCCAAAATCGCAGCAATGATTGAAGTCATGATTTTATATTAATGGCCTTGTTTTTGGCTTATTTCAGTAACCGGCTTTCTTATAAATTTTTTGATAATTGATTCCTTACAGGTCACAGTACTTTTGAAGGAATGCCGAGACATACAACTTCGTTCTGGGTCAAATGGTAATGATGTTGTTGATGTTGCATCAAATATTGCTTTAAGGACAAGTAGAGGGACCGAACCTGAAGATGTCATATCAGACCACATTGTAAGTTGATTTTGGGTTTGCTTTTGACATGGTTTGCTTTTGACATTTTGTCTCTTACTTTTCAAACTTCTCTGTTTCATTATTACACCTGTTCAATTGAAACTTGGAAGCAGTTAACCTTCAAGGACATAAATGGATTAGTTGAGCAGAATGTCCAACTCAGAAGCCTTGTACGCAGTCTTTCTGGCCAAATTGAAAATCAGGAGGTGGAATACAAGGTTAGTTCGAATAAAAATTTATATTCTGTCCTTATGCTACAGCTTGCAAAGACTTTCAGAAAATGTGGTTATTTTTTGTGCTAAAATTGTAGGAGAAGCTTGAAATGGAGCTAAAAAAACATACTGAAGAAGCTGGTTCTAAAGTCGCAGCTGTTCTTCAGAGAGCAGAAGAACAAGGGAACATGATTGAATCACTTCATGCATCTGTAAGCTTTTTTTAGTGTTTTTGGTTTTGGTTATAGTAGGAGCTCTACAGCCTGGGGAGGGGAATCGGGTATTCTTCAAGAGATGAAAATCATCTTGCTTGTGCTGGTGGGTTTAAAATACCCTACCTACTGAACCCTAAATGTAATGGCATTAAGTTTAGGCCTGAATGCCCCAGTTTATTATGCTCCACATTATTTTTAATAGTATTCTCACAATTTTGCATATTTCAGTGTTACTGAAAAACAGGGTGAGAGAATTCGAGAGAAGGTAGCAACATAGTCTTAGTTTTCATTGAATTGTTATCGGAGAGTATCATGAGAGGGCGATGAGTTACAGTCATCTTTAACACCACTCTACAAGTGATATAACTGCCTTATAAGTAATAATACAATCATAACTAACTACTAACTTCAGCTGTGATACCTGTGGTTTGCATGAAAGGCTTGGAAAAGCTCTGCTGCATGCTAACATTTATGACAACATACTCTAATAATTATTGCCACTATTCATGCCTTTTAGTTTTTACTTATGATACCTATTCCTTGTAGGTTGCGATGTATAAGAGGTTGTATGAGGAGGAGCATAGTCTTCATCTGTCTCATGCACATTCTTCAGAAGCTCTTGCAGGTTCTAGAAATATGTATTTGTTGTTTTCCTGCTTGTTTTTCCTTCTTTTCTGGTGCAATTAATATTGACTGAGAATAGGGTTGATGGGATGGTATTTGCAATCTTTTCCATTTAAAGGTTGAATTGTGGTGCATCCATTTACATCTGAAGTTCATAAAAAAAACGCAAAAATGATGTAGAGAAGCTTTGGATGAAGACACGATTATGGTTCCTTGTCTTGAGAATTATAGCTTTAATAATTGGACTCATGCTACATGAATGAAGGTCAAACTTAAGCAAGACTGCACCTCATTTTGGCCATGACCATGACATTAAAATAATGGGCTTTCCTGTTCCTTCATTCTTCTTACTGCTCCCCCGTTTTAAAAAAAATTGTTCAACTTGCAGTGCAACATCCTCGTATGCCATTTAAGTTTTCTTCTTATTTCAGTAAGCTTAATGTTCAACAGTTCTGTAACTCAAGTTAACCGTAACTTGAGAATTTTTTCTTCTAATAATCTAAATAAGATTTATGTATAGAGGATATGATCAGATACATATTTGAGGGTTATAGATAGCATTCTAAAAAAGCAATAATGCTGATAAGCCTAACAAAGTAGAGGATAATAATAGTTTGCAAGAGCTCTTGAATGGCCATGACAGTTTTGTAGACAAGGAATCCTCAGAAAAAGAGGTAGAACCTAGGGGAAAAAAAGATGAAATACTTTCTGGTTCTGAATATCAAAAATCGTTCTAAACTTCTAATGAACACTGAGCAGTATTGTTGTCAATTCTCCATCCAGTAACTGTAGAGATGATGATGTCCTATAGGATGCAATAGGCAAAGGAAAGTTTAAACTGGCATGTACATATTTTGTGTTCTGCCAAGACGCCCAAACACTTTAAGATAGCTGCTGAATCTGTGTTGTACTTGTACCATTAATAGATTTTCCTTGTACATCATCTGATCCTCCTATTCTGCATTTCTGGTTTATTGTACACTGTTAGATCCTCCTAATCTATTCCTCTGGTTCCTTGTACACTGTTGGATACTCCTATTCTTCACTTTGTCTTAATTTATGCATAGGCCAATTACTTAATAAGTTCATCTTATTTTTGTTTGCCTAGGGATAATCTCATTGCTTTATTTACTTATTGGATTGGTTGTGTATGTACACTTGAGTATTTTTGTCAAATGCCAATAATTATGAAAAAGCTAATTTGCGCGGAATGTTGATATGCTAATGAAACCTTTGGATCTATAAACTACTGTAAATTCACTTTTTCCCTCTTTGGTTCGTTCTTGTCAAATAAACTATTGGCACCTTATGTTTATTGATTCTGGATTTTCAGCTGTTTCAGAAGTTAGAAGAAACAATCTTAAGACTTCAATTGAAAGTTCACAGGTAAAGATAATGTTAGGCTATAAGCTCGATACAGTACTTATAATCTCATAATTTCTTTCAATGACAACACTGCATAAGTTTAAGCTATTATCTGCTTAACAGTTGTTTTATACACAACATTCACCCTCGTTCAGAGCCTTTTATGCTTGAAATGTGTAGAATGCATAGGACCATTATAGTTTGCGTTGAAATTCACTTTTATATTTATTAGAGTATACTATATAGTTTCTGATAAGTAACTGATAAGTTAGTTATCCTAGCTGTCAAGATTAGTTGTTAGTATAACAGAGTTAGTTGTTAAGCTTAGCTGTCAAGCTGAGCTGGCATAACAGAATTAGTTAGCTTCTTATGCAAGCTTGTTAGCTCTCTATAAATAGAGAGATTATCAATTGTACTATTCAATTTTACAATCAATGAAATTCAGTTAAACATTTCAGCATTTTCAACATGGTATCAAGAGCTCAGTACGATCCCTGAGATTTTTCTTTGGTTTTTTTTTTTTCTCTTCTTCTTCATCACCATGGCTGATGAAGAACCTGCTCAGGAAACTGCGATTCCTGCAACTCCAGTTCCAGTTTCTGTTGCTGCGACTGCTTCTTCTCTGACTCACAAGCTTACTCTGAAGCTTGATGACACTAACTTCCTTTCATGGAAGCAACACGTTGAAGGCATTGCTCGCACTCATCGATTGCAGCACTTCCTCACCAGTCCCGATATTCCACCTCGCTTTCTCAACGAAGTTGATCGCATGAACGCAGTCGAGAATCCTGCGTATCTTGTTTGGGAGCAGCAAGATTCTGCTCTATTCACATGGCTTCTCTCCTCGCTCTCGCCATCGGTGCTTCCTACGGTGGTCAATTGCACTCAGTCGTGGCAGATCTGGGAGGCGGTGCTCGATTTCTTCCAAGCGCACTCACTGGCGCAGAGCACGCAACTCAGATCTGAGTTGCGATCCATAACCAAAGGATCGAAGAGCACATCGGAATATCTCAAACGCATCAAATCGATCGTGAATGCGTTGATCACCATTGGTGATCCCGTCACCTATCGCGAGCACCTTGAAGCTGTCTTCGATGGCCTTCCCGATGACTATAGTCCTCTCATGACGATTGTTTACAATCGTGAAGCTCCGACTCCTGTTTCGCAAGTTGAGGCGATGATTATCGCACATGAAGCGCGTCTGGATCGCACTCGATCTCGTCAATTGAATGCGAATCCGCCTTCAGCGCTTTTGACTCAGGCTGCGCCGCCACCAGCGCCACCAGCGCCTCCGCCAGCCCCGTCGACCGCGACGACTGAAGCGAACTATGCTTCCAGTGCTGTGGATTCTTCCTTTGATGATCGCTCTTATGAAGATCGCAGTGATGATCGCAACCGTGGTGGTTACAATGGACGTGGCGGTGGTCGCAACTCTCGCGGTGGTTATGGTGATGGACGTGGACGTGGTAAAGGAGGTAATCGCAGTGTTCAGTGTCAGATTTGCTATAAATATGGTCATGATGCAAGTATTTGTTATCATCGCGGTTCCTCTTCAGCTTCTACTGGAATGGTTGGTGGATATGGCATGAATTTTCCGTTCAATATGCCTAATATGTCTGTGCCTTCACCTATGATGCCTCAGTTTGGTTTTTCACCTTTCTATGGCATTCCACAATTTGGCACACCTACACAGTTTGGTCACCAAGCTGGTTCTGGTTTTGGTCAACAGTTTGGTCCTGGTTTCTTCTATGGCCAAGGCTCTGGCATAGGACTTCACTCTCAGCAGTTTGGATTTGCTTCTGCTCCTGGTTCACAGTGGAACAATGGAGGTTCACAGTTTTCTGGTGGAGGCCAAAGACTTGCAAATTCTACAACCCGGCCTCCTCAAGCTATGCTCACTGGTCCACCTTCATCAGTTGGCACATCCTCTGCTGCAGCTAATCTTAGCACCTGGTTTCCTGATTCTGGTGCAACTCACCATGTCACAAATGATGCTTCTGTGCTCTCTGACAGTGTTTCCCTTACTGGTAATGATCATATTCTTATGGGGAATGGACAAGGTTTGCCTATTCTCTCTATTGGTTCAGCTTCCTTTCCTTCTCCTTATCACACAAACACCACACTTACTCTTAGTAAACTTCTCTTAGTTCCAGATGTTACCAAGAACCTTGTTAGTGTTAGCAAATTTGCTAAGGATAATAATGTCTACTTTGAATTTCACTCCTCTTATTGTGTTGTCAAATGTCAGGAAACTTCTAGGGTTCTCCTTCGAGGTAGTGTTGGTCCAGATGGCTTGTATATCTTTGAAGGCATGCATACTCCCAAGCAACCTTCTGTCAAAGTGTCTTCAGCTGCTGTTTCTTCAGTCCCATCTGTTGCTGTTCCTTCTGCTTACTCTACTGTTTTACCTAAGTCTGATGTATCTAGCACTAGTAGTACTTCTCTTGTATGTCCAACCTCTTATGGTTTGTGGCACTCTAGGTTAGGACATCCTCATCATGAGGCTTTGCATTCTGCTTTGACTTCTTGTAATATTCCAGTACCTAATAAAGCAAAATTTCAAGTTTGTTCAGCTTGTTGCCTTTCCAAGTCTCATAGATTACCTTCTGCTACTTCTACTACTGTCTATAATACACCATTAGAACTTGTTTTTGCTGATTTATGGGGACCTGCATCCCTTGAATCATCTAGTGGTTTTTACTATTTCCTTACTTGTGTAGATGCCTATTCTAGGTTCACTTGGATTTTTCCCATGAGAAGGAAATCTGATACTTGTTCTACTTTTCTCCAATTTCAAGCCATGGTTGAGTTAAAGTTTGGTGTGAAACTTAAGTCTGTTCAAACTGACAATGGCACTGAGTTTAAGCCTCTTACCACTTACTTTGCAAAGTTAGGTATTGTTCATAGGCTTACTTGTCCTTACACACACCATCAGAATGGTAGTGTGGAAAGGAAGCATCGCCATATTGTAGAAACAGGTCTCTCATTGCTTGCACATTCTCATTTACCTTTTCAATTTTGGGATCATGCTTTTATGGCTGCCACATTTCTTATCAATAGACTGCCCACTTCTGTTTTGGGGAATGTAAGTCCTTATTTCAAGCTGTTCAAGACTAAACCTGATTACAAGCTTCTGAAGGTGTTTGGTTGTGCTTGCTTTCCCCATCTCAGGCCCTACACACACTCAAAGTTGTCTATGAGGTCTAAGGAATGTGTGTTTATTGGGTACTCTTCATCTCATCAAGGATATAAGTGCTTGGATAGTGATGGAAAGATTTATGTTAGGACCCCATTGCAAGGTATGGGACTTGAGTCCCACATTGGAAGTATGCGATTCTAATGTGGGGTTTATAAGGCCTTGGGCTCTCCAACTACAACAGCTAGCTTTTGTGGTGTGGTTCTCCCAAGGTTCTTATCAATGGTATCAGAGCCTTCCACCATGTCTCTGAGCTGCAAACGAGCGGCGCGGGTGGTGACGCCGGCATTGCAGTGTTCGCCCGGGACTAATGGTGGGGCTAGTGCACAGCCAGCCCGCGTGGGCGCCGGGGCTGCGGAGCGTGGTGGGATGTTAGGACCCCATTGCAAGGTATGGGACTTGAGTCCCACATTGGAAGTATGCGATTCTAATGTGGGGTTTATAAGGCCTTGGGCTCTCCAACTACAACAACTAGCTTTTGTGGTGTGGTTCTCCCAAGGTTCTTATCAATTTATGTGTCCAGAGATGTGGTGTTTGATGAATTTACGTTCCCTTATTCTGACAAGGCTTCTCCTCCTCCAAGTTCTTCTGCACCAGGTATCACTTCTGCTATACCAATTGTGCCTGCTGGACCTACTGTTATCCCCACTCAGCTCACTACAACAGTACCTACTACTTCTGTTAGTGCATCTCCTCAGCATTCAACTTCAGAACAGCAGAGTCCTGTCCAGTCTCCCCTGGTTTCTCAGGCTTCTTCAGGGCACTCTCAATCTGTTCCACCTGTGCAACCATTAGGTTCTGCACCTCAACCAGCTGGGAATGCTCATCCCATGCAGACAAGGTCTAAATCTGGCATTGTGATGCCTAGATTATTTCCTACATTGCTACTAACTCAAGCAGAACCTACAACAGCCAAGCAGGCTCTCAAGGACCCCAAATGGCAGGCTGCCATGCAGGCAGAATTCGATGCATTGATGGCCAACAACACCTGGACTTTGGTCCCCCTTCCCAAGGACAGACAACCTATTGGCTGTAAATGGGTTTTTAGAGTCAAGGAAAATGCTGATGGCTCTATAAATAGGTATAAGGCCAGACTTGTGGCCAAGGGCTACCACCAAGTTAAAGGTTTTGACTACTCAGAGACCTTTTCTCCAGTAGTCAAACCTGTTACAATAAGAATAATTCTCTCTTTGGCTATTACCAAGCAGTGGCACATCCACCAGCTTGATGTGAACAATGCATTCCTCAATGGTGCACTCCAAGAGGAAGTCTACATGACTCAACCCTCTGGTTTTCTACATTCAGACAAGTCCCTAGTTTGCAAACTAAATAAAGCCCTCTATGGACTAAAACAGGCTCCTAGAGCTTGGTTTGAAAGGCTGAAAGCAGCCTTGATCAAGTATGGTTTCAGTCCTAGTAAATGTGATCCCTCTTTGTTCACATTCCATACAAAGGGCAGCTGCATCTACATTCTTGTTTATGTAGATGATATCATCATTACTGGAAATTCCTTGCCTTTTGTTCAGAAGATAGTTCAGAATCTGAATTCAGAATTTTCTTTAAAGCAGTTGGGCAAACTTGATTATTTTCTTGGTGTTCAAGTCCATCATTTGCAGGATAGATCCTTACTCTTGACTCAAACAAAGTACATTCATGATCTACTTGAGAGGGCTGATATGGGTGAAGCTAAGGGGATCTCTACTCCCATGATTGGTGGTGCAAAGTTAAGCAAGTATGGGTCTGATTACTTTGCTGATCCTACTCTATATAGGTCCATTGTAGGGGCCTTGCAATATGCTACTCTAACCAGGCCAGAAATTAGCTTTGCAGTAAATAAAGTTTGTCAATTTCTCAGCCAGCCTTTGGAGGACCATTGGAAGGCTGTCAAGCGCATACTTAGGTACCTAAAGGGTACTATTCATCATGGCTTACATCTGAAACCCTGCTCCTTGACTTCTCCTGTACCATTGCTGGCATTTTGTGATGCAGATTGGGGTTCAGATCCTGATGATAGAAGGTCCACTTCAGGGTCCTGTGTGTTTTTTGGCCCTAATCTCGTGTCTTGGAGTTCTAAGAAGCAGACCTTGGTTGCTAGGTCTAGTACAGAGGCAGAATACAGGAGCTTGGCAAATACCTCTGCTGAACTATTGTGGATACAATCTCTTCTTCAAGAACTTAAAGTTCCCTTTACTCCTCCAAGAGTTTTCTGTGATAATATGGGTGCTGTAGCCTTGACTCACAACCCAGTTCTTCACACCCGCACCAAGCACATGGAACTTGACATTTTCTTTGTGCGAGAGAAAGTTCTTAACAAGTCCCTCTTTGTGCATCATGTTCCTTCAGAAGATCAGTTAGCTGATATTTTTACCAAGGCCCTTGCTCCAACTCGCTTTGCTCATCTTTGTACCAAACTCCATGTGGTTGAGAAAGTTATTTCTCACCCACCTTGAGTTTGAGGGGGCCTATTAGAGTATACTATATAGTTTCTGATAAGTAACTGATAAGTTAGTTATCCTAGCTGTCAAGATTAGTTGTTAGTATAACAGAGTTAGTTGTTAAGCTTAGCTGTCAAGCTGAGCTGGCATAACAGAATTAGTTAGCTTCTTATGCAAGCTTGTTAGCTCTCTATAAATAGAGAGATTATCAATTGTACTATTCAATTTTACAATCAATGAAATTCAGTTAAACATTTCAGCATTTTCAACAATATTATTAAGAACATAGATTTGTGTCAATTGTATTAGGTTGGTTTAGTTTATTCTTCTATAATTCTTTTTTTTGACCTCATATCATATGAAGATCCAACTCTCCAAAAAGATTTTGTTATTAGTTATTACATGAATTGTATGCTATTGTTTTCATTGTTGTAGGAAATTGCAAAGAAATCCCTGGAAAAAGCTGCTGAGCGTGTAAGATCCCTTGAGGATGATTTAGCAAAGTCTAGGTAAGTTGCTAACTTCTTCAACGTATTACTACTATCCTGATTCATGATAATACTTGATTAGGGATGTTTAAAAGTAGCATTCTTAATTAGCCATTAATATTGTACTATCAACTCACCTACTTTATACCCACGGAAAAAAATGGTATTCTAATAGCTTTATTAACTTTAATAACACAACAAATGAAATGCCTCGTGTATTAAATTTAAAAAGAAAAATGATACCAATGAATACTAATACAGTCAATATACAATTGCCTTTTGGGGCATATGCATACACTGACTATCTCCCACTTGTAGTAGAGCCGATCTAACTAACTCTTACGTCTAAACTCTAAAGACCTTTGATGCACGTCATGCTTCTACTTGGCATGAGTTTTTATAGCGGGTCAACGATAATATTATTTTTCTGTATTCTGCATATCTTTTAATTTCCTCTTTATCGTGTGCTATGGTTCTGTTGTTATCAAAATAGAGGTCCTGGGTCCGTAACGCTTGGAATTACTCTATGTTTAGTATGAGTTTTATGTTCCAAACGACCTCCCTGGTTGCTTCAGAAACTTCAATATATTCAGCCTCTCTCGTAGGATGAACCACTATCTCTGTCTTAAGGCCCAACCGTAGCCTCTTTCGTAGGATCAACCACTATCTCTGTCCTCAGCTGAGCTAAAGTTGTTGGAGTTGTGAAAGGAGTTATTGGAAGTTATGGCTTAGGATCCTTAGGATTTGATGAGTGCTCTGGTTTCATGTTCGAAATCATGAATTGAAAATAAATCAATGGAGATCTTAACAAAAGTGAGAGAGAAACTGTTTCCTCTTTAACAGAACTCTAGGTACTTTTAACAACTTGCTATGTTAGTAACTAGTTGTATTTAAAACCGCCTACTATATTTTGTTTACATGCTCCTACCCCATATGGTGGTTGTGGGGAATTGATATCTTTTAGGTATTAAAGGAGAAGCAAATTAAATTCGATCGTAAGAACTCTCAAGAAGCTTTATTTTGGTTTGAGCTGTAGATAATAGAAAGTCGAATAGGGTTAGAGAGAGAGAGAGATTCTGAATTGTAAAATCTATTGAGTGAATCGTAAAAGCTCTGCACCCTTCAATAAGATCTAACATGCTTTGTCCTTGCCTGTCTGTATTATACTAATTTGTGGATTTTGTCTAACTCCAGGAGTGAGATTATTGTCTTACGAACAGAACGTGACAAGATATTGCTTGAAGCAAATTTCGCTAGAGAGAGGCTTGATAGCTCCATGAAGGAAATTGAACACCAGGCAATTACTTGTCTGTAATGCTTTGTCCTTGCCTGTCTGTAGTATACTAATTTGTGGATTTTGATGGCATTTTAGAAAGCTGAAGCAAAAGGAATCCTAGCAAGAAATGTAGAGTTTTCCCAGCTAATTGTTGACTACCAACGCAAGTTGCGTGAAAGCTCTGATTCCCTTAATGCTGCTGAGGAGTTGACTCGGAAACTTTCTATGGAGGTTGATATTTTATTCAATTTAAAGATAGATCTGTTTCATTTTCATATTTCATGAACTTTTGATCTAGATGTTCCTTTTTTTTTGTTTGAACTCGCTCATTTCTGTTATTTCAGTTGTCAATTTTAAAGCATGAAAAGGAAGTCATATCAAATGCTGAAAAGAGAGCTTCTGATGAGGTTCGCAGTTTATCTGAAAGGGTGCAGAGCTTGCAGGTTAGGATTCTGTTACTTTATTTTTTATATTGCACATATTTTGCATATTCTTATTGCTTAACATTGCAGGCTAGTTTGAGTACCATACAGAGTGCCGAGGAAGTTCGAGAGGTAATTTATTACCAATTTATCATCAATGTGTGGCTACTTTCATGTTTCTTTACTTCTTTCTGTATGAAAATTTTATTTGATTTGAATATTTTAGGAAGCAAGAGCTGCTGAGAAGGTAAAACAAGAAGAATATATAAAGAAATTGGAGGTGTGTTTTCTTTTTTCCTTATGATTACTTACTATTAACTGGAGAATATTTTTTCTTAAAAAAGTTCATGCAAGGAAGCTTTAATACACTTTCAGAAAAAAGTAAGCTTGAATAATTGAAAACTGTTGCCTGTCTTTTGGTGCAACCTTGTTGGGTGACACATCTTTGTGTCTGGCGCATCAGGGACATTTAGATATTCTAGGTTTTAATTTTATGTGGTATTAGTTTACTTCTGTTTTTGAACTTTTGCTCTGAAACAGATTAAAAATCCCACAATAATTTTATAAGTTTTAGCATGTTATTATATCAAATGATTCATGCTATTGTTGAACTATTGATTCTCATTTTTTTGGTCTAAATTATTGATTCTCCTTTAAATTTAAGATTTGTGTTCTATATTAAATTTTTGCAATATTTTATTGTACTATACCATGTTGTATCTATAGTCAATATTTTTTGGTTGTATCCCTGTCTACATGTCGTATCATATTCATGTCTTCTGTCGTATTTGTGTTTTGTAGGGTTAGTTTTTTAGTTTTTGTTAATGATTTCTTATGGCTCTCTTAAATTCTTACTTTTCAGAGGGAATGGGCTGAGGCCAAGAAAGAGTTACAGGACGAGCGTGAAAATGTGCAGAGACTCACACTAGACCGGGAGCAGGCCATGAAAAATTATATGAGACAGGTTGAGGATACACATAAAGAGTTAGCTAATGCATTGAGCGCAGTTGCATCTGCTGAATCTAGAGCTTCTGTTGCAGAGGTATTTGTTCTAAGTTGCATTCTTCTTCTGTATGCCTTATTACTATAAAGTTATGAAAATTTTGGTAAATTGTGCGACTAATTGGGTTACTCAGCTGTATAATTAGATATGCAACTGGAAATGAAACCTGAAGGTTGTTACATAGAAACTTCTTCTAATTTCCTATGTATGTATGTATGCATTCTTGTTGTCGTATTGATGGAGAGGGCCATGGATGTTCATGTAAGAGGTGGACATTGGTATCTTGGCCGTATCTCCATAATCAGTGCTGGATTATAACTACATAGACCCTATACAATCAACATATATTTTGCCTGGAGGTAGCTGGTACAAGATGTCAAGATGTACAAAATACAATGCTTACAAAAATAATTTTGTAAATAATCAGTATATAAACTTCTCTAAAATCTCTACCATATTAAATTCATTAATACGATACTTATGTGATGCAAAATATAAGATGTAAGACCTAGGAGTAAATTGAAAGAATCAGTAACAAGTGACAACTAATCTGTACCATTATCATGTGCATAACTGTTACCGTTGTAAAGACTAAATCTGCGTCTATGTACAGGTAAAGCTTTCCAGCCTTCAAAGAAAAATGGGTCCCTCAAATGAAAAGGTTTGTTTTTTGAATATTGTTATTGTACTATTGTTATTATTACTGTAGTGTGGTGGTGATGGTTGACTATCTAGAATCATTAGTCTTTGGATTTACTTCAATGTGTACATTTTCTACTTTATCATTTTCGATTTCAAATGTACGCAGACATTATGAAGTTTTATGCTTTGTGGAGGTGAAATTGAGAGGAATGAATGAGATAAAGAATATAAGAGGAAAGAATACAAAAGGAAAATGATGTTATTTTTAAGTTGTTTGGATTTAGAGGAAAAGAAGAGAGAATGAAAGGAAAAGTGAGGTAAATAAAAGCAGGTCTAATATATAATTCCCATTTTACCCTTCTCTATATAAATATTTCTAAATAATTATCTTTGTTTATTTAATTTAAAAATTATTGTTATATTATATTTTATTTATTTATTTAAGCACATATTTTTAAATGATTTTATTAATAAAAGGTATCCTACCACTAAGGGCACTATTGTAATTTCATAATTCCATCATCTCACACTTTAGTTTTTTTTCCATGCAAGTTTGAGAGAACTCTCGTGTGTGAGACCCACACAAGTTCTTCCTTTCCCCCCCTTATTTTCCCCTCATCCAAACCACAGGAGATTCCTTATTCCACCTCATTCCTTCCATTTTGACTAGAAACAAACATAGCATTACAAACAATGTACGATAATTCTATATGAATGAAGAATATTCAAAATCGAGCACTGCAGAGAAATTGAAAGAAAACCTCTTGCCTTTCTTTCGGGATATCATAGAGCTAATTCTAGACCAGCTTGCCTCTCCAATTGGATCATTGCTCGACTCGATGGGTGAAGAAAAAGAGAGAATTATATGTCGTTTAGTGGTTAAATGAAACAGTAAGGGAGAGAATTTTGTGATAAAGAGGTTCCATTCTCTGAATTTTTATTTCTAAATAATTCTCAATACATGGCATAGATTTATACAAAATGGCATAGATGGTGGTTACAAAGTTTCAACTGTCATTGCATAGCTAAGCAGGTTGTTTTTGTTTCTAACTAACTAAACTAGCTATAACTAACTACTAAATTCTGTTACAATATAGCATCCCTGACACTTTTCATCACCCCCCTACATTTGTGTGCTCTATAATCACCGATTATACGATGTTTAATGGAGACTGGATATTAATTTTACAACACTGGTATCCACTTGCCACTGCTTTTGGTCACATGTTGGTTCCCGAAAGATCCATGTCATGTGCTATTATTTAACTGCAGAAATGTTAGGAAGAGTAAGATTAGCAGCCATTATATAGTCCAGTTTGAGTATATGGTTTACACTATTATCTTGAAGTTTGAGTGGAGGTTTGTTCTACATATTTGCTTCCCTGCAGTCATAACTTTTCTGTTGATTCTAAGTTCTTGTATTACTGAATGTAGCTTGTCGAAGTCGATGGTGTGAGTGGACCTTCCACTTTATCCAGTGATGAGGTGGGTGTGCATTTTATATCTTAATTTCACCTTTGCTGCTATTTATATGGTTATTAATTTAGCAAAAGTGTTGAAATTAACCAACATGTTGACATTATTTAAGTGCACAGTATTCTGTCAAATAAGCATTGTAGGTCAATGAAAAGACTTTCTTAGTGGTTTTATTCTTAAATAGTAGATACTATTATTATTATATGACTATTACTACTAGTAAAAAAAATCTTCACGAAGTAGATGAAGGATACAAACCAATGTATATCTTCAATGATGCAATGCAAATCCATAAAAAAAGAATGTAGATCTAAATGGTTTCTTTGCAATTTAGTTTTTATACTGAGCACAATGGTATATTTTAACTTACATAGCCAGCTAGTGGGAGATGATTTTGGTTATTGAACTGTATGGCACAGTGGTTTTTTATTTGTAAAATTTTATTGTGCTGAAATCATTCCCGATCATGTCCTGGAGGAGCGTGAATTTTCCTAAGATGAAGTAAATTTAAATATAGAAAATATATTATAGGGAAGCTCAAATGAGTGAACTCATTCCTACAATATATGCATGGGCACCCGAATCCGTGTTTCCTGTTTTATGTTCAAGTTACTATGCAGTGCATTGGTGTGTTCATGCTATGCTTGTTCTTGACATTTTTTTCTGTAACTTGGTCTAGGTTGTTGCTGAGTTGCAAACCGCAAAGGAGGAGATTGAAAAACTTAAAGAGGAGGCGCAAGCTAACAAAGCTCATATGCTGCAGGTTCTTATTTTATTTTCTCTTTTTATACTTATTATGTAATTAAACTAACTGTTTGTTTTCATTTTTATATTGAAGTATAAGAGCATTGCTGAGGTGAATGAAGATGCAATGAAACAGATAGAAATTGCTCATGATAATTACAAGATAGAGGTATTCTAGCATAGTTGAATCTTTAAAGCTATTCTCTGATTCCATTTGTTATTGTACTAAATATATTTTGTTCGTCTTCTTCTTTAACACATGTAGGTTGACAATGCAAAAAAGGCACTAGAACTTGAAGTTCATGCACTTAGAGAGAAGGTTTCAGAGCTCGAAAATGAATCAAGTTTGAAATTTGAAGAAGTGGCATCTGCAACTGCAGGAAAAGAAGAGGCTCTTACATCTGCGCTGGCTGAAATCTCAAATCTCAAAGAAGAAATCTTAAACAGATGGTATGTTGTATCTTTGTGCTGCACTGTTAAGTTTACTGCTTGTTTTGTTTGATGCACTTACATTTTATGCATGCAGTTCTCAAATTTCAGCAATGGAACTTCAGATCTCTGATTTAAAAGAACAGCTGGACAAGGAGCACCAGAAATGGCGTGCTGCTCAAACCAATTACGAAAGACAGGTTAAAACATCATTCTTTACAAAGTAAATTTAGTTTGTTTGAATAGATTTTAGCATGAATCTTGCATTGTCTGCTGATGTTGCTTGGCTATCTAGTCAATGCTAGACTTTAAAGCATCCTATATGAAAACATCTGCAGATAACATATTGAATCATTTGGCTGATTTTGCTTTCTTTTTATTATTTCTAATCTTAGATGTTTCTTATTTCTCAGGTTATTCTCCAATCTGAAACAATTCAGGAGTTGACAAAAACATCGGAAGCGCTAGCTTTGCTGCAGGAGGAGGCATCTAAACTACGTACATTAGCTGATGCTCAGAAAATTGAAAATGTATATTCCTATTCATTTCAATTTTAATTTTCTGTTTATTGTTTTGGTATCATTGTTTTCTTCTGGTTTATATCTTCCGTATGTTTTTTGTGGGTTTACAGATGTTTTAGTTATTTCTGTGTATGTTTGTCAAGAAATCTTATGATTCATTCTACCACGTCTCTTCTTCCTTAGTTAGGCAACACTCCAACTAGCTTTTCAGGTTTATGATCTTTCCAACCATCTTGCTTGGTTGCTTGTCAAACAATGTACGATAACTTTTGTTTGAAAAAGGGAAAAGAAAACATCAATATTTGGAAGTCCTTATTATTTATCTGCTCTCCTTCCTTATTTAAAAGGGAAAAGAAAACAACAATTGTGATGATTATATCACTACTAGAATCCAGTTCTCTTTTGTTAACTAGAGGATGTAGAGAAAAGTATGTGGTCAGAAGAATATTTCAGGAAGAGAGGGAGAATTAGTTATAGGGAGAGTTAATCTTTTAAATATTTTGAACACGGAAAAGATCAAACTTGGGCTGGCCCATCCTGTTCCATACTAGGCCTTTGGAATAAAACTGGAGGGGTGTAATTGTCTTGGGGTTAATGAGTATTGAAATCTAAAGTCCTAACCATACTGGCCTTCTGAGAGTGCCAATTCCGCAAGATTTTTAATTTATTATTACTTGAGGACATATGGCTTTTTTTTTTCTTCCAGCTTTAACTGAGCTATTTTACCTCCTTTGACTTGTTATGTATATTTTTTTTAGTTATTTCAAATGTTTTGTCGTAATGCTTGTTATTTTAATTGCTTTCTTTGATGTTTAACATATAATTCACAACATGGTAATATTGTCTTTGACAGAGGGAATTAAAGGCCAAGTGGGAAGAGGAGAAGGCAGGTCTTGAGAGGTCCAAGAATGATGCTGAGAAGAAATATGATGAAATCAATGAACAGGTCATTAGCTATAGCCTACATGACTATTTTTTATGTTTCAGTTCAGATGGATTTTTTTCCCCAGAAAATTGTATGATTGTGCCATTTAGAATTTCGGAATCTAGACAGCTACTTTGTTAGCATATATATTTAAAATAATATAAATTGAATGAATGCTTCACAATTTGTTATGGAACTGCCAGTCTGCCAGAGATATTGTTTTAAATTTCTTTGGTTGAAATGATTTGATATATGTTAATTTGTTTCCCTTTTACTATTATGGAAGAGTCATTTTTAAGCTATCCCCCAGCTTCCGTATTAGTTTCGTCTCTCCATCTTAATTCTAATTTTCCATTTGTTCAATCACATGTTTTTGGTGAACTAGGTATTAAGTATTTTCTCCATTTGCCCTGGTGAGGGCCCCATTGATGATCTGTAATTGTGTAGTGAGGATTTTTTATGCACCCTAATTGGAACTCCATATGTCATCTAGCATGTTAGTTGTGATTGTTCTTTATGTCTTGTAAGTGTACCATATTAGTTGTAACCATTTTATTTGTTTGAATTGTGAACATTCTTCAGAATAAAATACTACATAGCCAACTTGAGGCTTTGCATATTCAATGGGCTGAGAAGGAGCGTAATGCAGCTGGAATTTCATCTGGAAGTAGCAGTGCAGATACATTTAGTGATGCTGGCCTTCAAAATGTTATTAGTTATCTCCGACGTTCAAAAGAAATTGTAAATCACCTTTGTCTTACTTATATTCTCTCTTTCTTCTATATGTATGTTCATCCCATGGTTAGCTGATACTGTTTTTCTTCGTTCACAGGCAGTAACAGAAGTTTCGTTGTTAAAGCAGGAAAAATTGCGATTACAATCTCAAGTAAAATTTTGTGAACTGTTATTTTTCTATAAACTTATATGTGAAATAAATGTCTGTAATCTGATTTGTTTCCTATTCTCTTCCGATCTTTATAGTAATTGTTTGTTCAGTGCCAGTCTCTTTCTCTGCTGATTTAAAATCGGTTACCTATTGGCTTTCTGTAGCTTGAGAGTGCTTTGAAGGCATCAGAGTCTGCGCATGCATCTCTAGAAGCTGAGCGTGCAAAATCAAGATCATTTTTGTTTTCTGAAGAAGAGTTCAAATCATTGCAGCTTCAGGTTGTTGAACCTACATTATGATGTTGGTTTTTATAACATGAGTTGATCTATTCCTGATGAGGTCAATTAAATAATGACTTATTTCTTAAAATTGTTGCAGCTCAGGGAAATAAACTTGCTTCGCGAGAGTAATGTGCAGCTCAGGGAAGAAAATAAGTACAATTTTGAGGAGTGTCAGGTATATAGATATTTTGATTACCTATTTCGTTATGGTTTTCCTTTTTTCGTTGTTATTTCACTGTAAAATAATCATAAAAATAATTCATGCTGCTTAGTTTATTTTGTAACTTTGTCCATCTCTTCATGGCCTTCTTTACGGACAATTTCTTGCATATTCATCAACTGAACTGCATTGACTTTTAACATAAACTTCATGTTAATGATTTTTTTAGTTTGGTTAGAATCTGTTACAATTTGTATTGTTTTCTTGTTACTAATAAACCTAATTTCTTGATTTGTTATGTAGAAATTGCGTGAAGTAGCACAGAAAGCAAGAGTTGAGACAGAGAATCTAGAGAATCTTCTAAGGGAAAGAGAAATTTTGCTGGAAAGTCACAATAAAGAAATTGAAACACTAAAATTGGAAAAAGATAATCTCAATTACAAGGTTACTGAGGTATTGCCTTTTAAAACACGTAAACCAAAATTCATCACTGTATTTTACACTGTTTTCAGTCTCCTTTACTTTTCCCTAATTTTTTGATGTTTCCTCTACAGTTGCTTGAAAGGTGTAAAAATGTTGACGTGGAGGATTATGATCGAGTGAAGAAACTTGTTAGAGATTTGCAGGTATTTATAGGAATTATTCATAGTAGTTTAAATCAGGGTCTGCTCTCACCCTGGCATCTGTCTGGACTTGAGCAATTGTCTTTAACATAAACCTTTTCTTCTTATACTTGAAATTGTTACTTCCCTTAAAATGTGTTAGCTGTCATCTTACAATTAAAATGTTACAATAGGTCGAAAAATGGGAACTAAATCCTAACTATGTGTAAAGCAACCAATTAACCCTAAAGCTTAAGCTATTGGGTAAGGGCCACATGAATGGGGGCGACGATGATCGAACTCTAGACCATTGGGTTTTAACCAAATGCTGTGTTGAAGTGTTTTAAGCTGATTACCCTAATCTTCTTACAACTTATTTACGATGTTTACAACGCCTCAATCTTCAATTGCATGCTTGTTAGGATAAATTGAAGTGTGATATCTTCTTTATACCCAGAGTTTATTTACTTCCTCATTTTATCTCATCAGGATAAATTGAGAGATAGGGATGCTCAGATTGAGGAAACTGCTAAAGTTCTTTCAGAAAAGCAGGATTCTGTTTCACGTCTAGAGCAAGACCTTTCCAATTGCAGATCAGAGCTTATGGAGAGGGAGAAAAGAATTAACGACATTCTGCATACTGAGGTCCCTAGCATATCTCTCTATCTCAAAAAAGAGTTTTGTGAAATATTTAGTTCTCTTTATGAAATATTAACCTGTGTTTTGTCGTTGATTAAACAGGCTAACCTAAAACAGGATACGGAGAAGCATAGGAAATTGCTGGCTCAGTTTAAGGTGTGTCCAAGCCTTTGTTTAGAAAAATGAGAAGTATTCCTTGTTGATAACTGTATATTCCTTTATTTTTGTTTGTGTTTATATTTATTATTTCACTTGCTTCATTTTCCATCCTTCATTGCCCTTTTCATCCTTACAGAAGAAGATAGATGCTTTGTCAAGGGAAAAGGAAGACCTAGTTAAAGAAAATCAGCAACTTTCTAAACAATTGGATGAAATTAAAGGTAATTATTTGTTCCCCCAATGATTCCCTTCCTCTGCCCTATTTTTTCCATTGTCAGACTTAGTACCACTTTTTCTATTTGTTGGTGAAATGTTTTCTTGAAAATGGAATTTGCATATCAGGTAAAAGGTTGACAAGTGATACAACTGCTGAACAAGCAATGAAGGAGGAAATGGACACCAGAATACAGGTTCATTTGAAATTGTGGTTATGGAATTATTTTCCCATTTTGAGGGGAGGGAAATCCACTTTCTCTTAATTTTATTTATTATTTTCTGTTTGCTAGACTCTGGAAAAAACAGTGGCAAGACTAAGAGATGAAGTAAAGAAGGAGAGGGAAGACAAGAATATGGAGAGAA
Source organism: Lotus japonicus (assembly GCF_012489685.1). NCBI lineage: Eukaryota > Viridiplantae > Streptophyta > Magnoliopsida > Fabales > Fabaceae > Lotus > Lotus japonicus. The sequence continues at coordinate 16,425,887 of NC_080043.1, read as the reverse complement.
ACAGGAGATTGAAGACTGAAAAGGCCATAAAAGACTCTTACAACAATGTTGAGCAGGTATTTCCCTAGTCACCTAATTCTTTTTCTTTCCTGTACTGTTGTTACTTCTTTCTTATACTAGTTAGACTCTCCGCTACCATATTTGTTGAAGAATGAAAAACATGGGATATAAGGAGCCTAATCCCCAATGCACCATGGGACTCATTGTAATTTTATCTAAGTCTGCCTACATGGCAGAGGGTATTGATGTGGGCTGAAAATGAATATTGGTAATTCAGATAGAGGATAAATTAAGGACTTCTGATTTTCTTGTAATAGAGATAACAAGTGGTGACTCAAAGAAGTCCCACATTGCCTAGATTAGCTAGTGTACAAGTGTATATAAAGAACACACACACCCATTGCGTTAAGCTTAAGGTTTTGTGGTGTGTGGTTCTAACTTAGGATTTCTAACATCTTGAGATTCTAAATTTTCAGCACTTGTTATGCTGTACATTTCAACATCATTGTTCCTAATTTACTAATGCCAATATGGTTGAGAAGCGTTAGAAGTCCCACATTGGCTAGAGATATGGCATAGATAGCCTTCATAAAGAGTAGAGCAACCCTCAACTCTTGAGCTAGGTTTTGGGTTGAGTTAGGCCTCCCAAATTCTAATAAGAAGATACAATCAGCTCATTCAGTTTGTGTCTTTATTTCCTGCTCCACTTATATCATCCTTATATGTATTTTCTTCACTCCATTTATTGGTTTATTTACTTTCCAGGAGAAAAAACAGTTTATTAATGAACTTGAGAGGCATAAGGAAGCTCTGAAGCGGTTATCAGATGAAGTGGAAAAACTTAAGATTGTTGTTGGCAATCTTCCCGAGGTAATGATTTAATACATGTTTATTGTGCAGCCGGTAATATTAGTGATGGTTATGTTATGAAACCACACTGTTTGCTTTTAAATTTATTAGTCAATTATTTTTAAGCAAAACTGTTTCAGTTATACTGATGATATTTTTCTGTTATATTTTTTAGGGATCCGATGTAGCCCAACTTCTTTCTGGACCCAATGTCGATGACTTCTCTGCTATTTATATGTCCGCTGTTGAAAATTTTGAAAAGGTAGCTCAATCAGTAATTAGCGAGTTTGGAGGCCGTGGCAATCTTGGAGATGCAACAGCAACTACAGATGGTTCAGCAGCTGCTACAGGTTGCTTAATATATTGTTGTGCATGTCATGATTGTTAAAAAATCAATTGATATAGAAATTAGTAAGAGTAGACAGAGGATTTGAAACAAAAAAAAACTCATAATTCTTTCTGATAATAACGGAACAACTATACCATGGCAGGTTCTGTGGTCCATGCTCAATCTCAAAGCATTATACCCTTGGCGGCCTCTGGAACAAGCAACTTACCACCTAAAGCCACTGGGGAAAGTGAGAAAAGACTTGCATTGCCTAAATCTGTTGTTGAAACTCGTAAGGCAGGTAGGAGGTTGGTCAGGCCACGACTTGTAAAACAGGATGAGCCACAAGGTGATGTAGAAATGTCTGAAACTGAAGGGCTAGGGGGCAAACCTGGGCCTTCTAGTGACACAGAAACACAAAGCAATTTGGCTCTATCATCTCAACCATTGGCTCGTAAACGTGTTGCTCCTACCTCCACTTCTGAACTACTTGAAGAATCTGTAGCTCCTGGTGACAAGAGCTCTGAACCTTTGGTAAAGAAGTCTAGAGGAGTAGAGTCCCAAGAAGAGACTGGCGAAGAACCACCTGCTGCAACTTCAGAATTTAGTGGCAGTCACCCAGCAACTGAAGAATCATTTGAAAGTGGGGAGCTGCCTCAAGGCCAAAATGAGGAACTCGGTGATGCTCAAAATGATGACGGTGAGACTGCTGTTAGTAAAGATGAGGAGTCGAAAGATCCGCAACAGTTCGATGGTACTACGAGTCAAGAGGAATTACAAGGTGACAAGACTGGAATTTCAGAAGAGAATCCAGATCAATCCGCTGAAGCAAAAATACTCTCTGATGAGATGCAGATGGATCACCCTGAGCCAGACAACCAGCAGCCGGGTAGTGACAGAGAGGAGGGAGAAATGTTGCCAGAGACCGGAGATTCTGAAGGTGAACCCCAAGAATCTCGGGAAGGTCCATCTGACCCTGTTGCATCCCCTGAACCTTCCCCGGCTAGGGTTGATGATGAAGGTTTAGAGGCTGGTGAGATCAATTCTCCTGATCTGTCGAGTGAGGATAAGAATGATGAGGGTGACTTGGTTGAGGAGGCAGCTGATGGTTCGGATAAGTTAATTGATGTTAACGAAACTACATCAGTTGAGAGTGATCCGGTGGCTGAGCCTGCGCCTGTTGCGAGTGAGAGTACTTTGACGAGTGGTGCTGCTGAAAGTAGCTCCTCCAAATCAAACTTACCTGTTCCAAAGCAAGGGACCACCGGTACACCCTCTGAAACTGGAGAGTCAAGGCAGGCATCACCAATTAATCCATCAACGACAATAAACTTACAAGAGCGAGCCCGGCAGAGGGCTCAATTGAGACAGGCAGGACAGGAAAGGGCGACTTCTGCCACTCCTAGAGGTCGTGGAAGACCTAATATCCGTGGCGGTCGAATTGTTCGAGGTCGTGGTGGACGGCGTCCGCCGCCTCATGCTGATGCTTGAATCCACAAATTCACCGTCTGCATCCGACCATTAGGGAAATAATTTGACTTGGCTTTTACTTTTTAAGTTCCCCTAGTCTGAATATAGACCATGAGTAGGTGTATATGCGCGATCCTGTAAATACAATTTTACTTTACACTCATTTCTATTTTCTATCTAATTTTGCCTTCATTTTCATTATGACATGTCAAAGGAAAGGCGATTGTTTGTTCATTCCATGGATGTTCTCCATCTAGGGGGTAAAAAAGTAATAACTTTAATTTATTCTATCTCATAGAACTACGGATGGAAGTGTGGAATCTTTTATCTCTGAATTGTGAGATTTGTATTCATTCCATGGAATGAGATAAAACATTATTGATTTGCTGAATAGTTGTGTAGTTAAGCTTAAGTCAATTTAATAATAGTCTTATCTATGCCAATTGGTTCTCCACTTGTATGAGATAAAGAAGTAATTTTTTTTACAGGTGGCAATATATCTTTGAGCCAAGTCTTGTACCATTTCTATTATGTCATCTTAAACTCTGATTACCTTACAACTTTGGGCAAAACTAGTTCAATGTGTGTTCGTGGTTGCTTCTATTAATAGCTCTTTTTTGTTATGATCGTGTCTGTTATGACTTATTTATCTACTCACGTTAAATATACTATATCATAATAGTAAAATATGAAATGCCGATTAAAATCTTAAACGTTGTTTAAATTTGTTGGAATTTCTTCATAATTATATTGTCTAATAATGAAGGAATAATACGTAAAAATATTTAAGTGCAAACTTATTTTATTAAATAACTACGAGTTAACCTTTAAATTATCTGGTATAAAATAGGATTATTACAGAATGATATTAGAGTGGTACACTAGCATATTTTGAAAAAGCTTTGTATATAAAATGGAAGATATTATTTGGAAAATTTTATATTACTTGTGCACAGCCGTGAGGAAAAAAAATCGCTCATTTCTTCTATCACTCATTGTTTCCAACCTTTTCCAAAACCACTTTGTACTATTCATGGTGTGCAAATTTTTTCTGGGTGGCGCTGTTGAAAGAAGCAGCAGCAACCGAAACAGCTCTGTGATGTAGGGTTTGGAGGTGGAAGTTGAAGAAAGGGATATTTTTGTATTATCATCATGAAAACATAGATTGACTTACCTACCACAAGGAATATATACTTCATCAAATAATGCATGGTCAAATATATTTCCTAACGCCAATAATTTTTCAATATAGCCATTGGAACCTATCATTTTCAACATATACCTGGTCACCTGTCCTACTCATGACACTGGTTAAATTCACTAACTACAATGAAGAACGTGACAATACCAAGAACAAGGAACCAAACTGAACTTTATGTGCAAAACAAAAAACAAAAGTAAATCACATGTGCTTTCATAGCACCTTGTAACAGTAACCAGCTTCTTCTTCCCTTTCAAAACTTCTTTCCTTCTTAGTTTTGTACAATTAGGAATTCAGCTATCACCAGAGTGAAATTATTCTTTTTACCCTTCTAAAGCATCAGCAACATTTTTTTTTCTTTTTTGGAACTTCAACTTGGATTCATAAGCTGTAACAACCTTCAAGGGCATGCTGACTTGGCGCGGTTCCAATGAATAACATCATTCTATATTTTCTTCAGTCATTCACTTTCTCAACCAACTTGGGTTCCTCCTCCATGTTCTTTACAGCTGAAAGGTCTACTGACCCAAGTGCATTGGTTATGTCATCTATATGCTGCCAACAAAAATTAAATAGAGAATTGACTTGAGAATACATTACAATTAATAAATTGGGAAATAAAGTCAGGAATAGCATAACATGCTACTAAAGTCTAAAGAGCTATGTATGGAATATCCCTTACTCAAAACTATTCTATAAAGAGTATCAAGTTAAGAATTGTTTATCAACTAGGGCATCTATCAGATATTGCAAAAGAATTGCTCCAAACATAATTATGCAAATGTGGTCCCATGATCAAATGCAATCCTCCAGAGTTGCCAGTATTATCAATCATATCAAAAGAGAATGTGGGAATTGATGTGTGTACTATAATTAGCAAGAACCTCGGAATAAAGTTTGTCATGATCCAACTATCCCAAAAACTCAAATTATTGGTGAAGACACATGAATTTTTTGATATTATGTTTTTCACTTATGCTAAAGCTGCATTTTTTTTATTAGAATAACGAAGGCTGTTGAGTAAAACATGAAAGTTCTTGCAAATGTATCGGTGTAAAAGCTTACCTGTGCATTTGTATGGGGTATAGATTGCCTTATTTTCTTCTCCTGCATAACCTTCTGACGGCTTTCATAAAATTCAAAGTCGTCCAATATGGAAGTTCTTGCTGCATAGTTCTTGAAAATATTGAGCATTTCAACACCTTGGGGAAAACTCACCTGGAAAGTGGGACAGAAAGATACAACACAACAGTAAGTATACAGGGGAAATAACTAAGACATTTGCAGGAAACAGTCGCTTTACTAGACAAGAAAGATGCCAACCTCTTGTGTGTCTCTACTATTAGTTACAGGCTTGTGATCATTATTCTCAAGGATTATACGCCGTAGCTGTGGATTTGGAACATCCTTTATAATGTGCCATTTGACAGGGAAATATCCATTCCATTTATCTTGTTGCCAGAAATCCATACTTCTATTGAAATCAACTCGCCCAATCATCTCAGCTACTCCACAAAATTGACCGCTAGCGTTGACCTGAACTTGAGCAAGTACAGAAAAGAAATGAGAGATACCATTAGCAATTTGAAAATAAATCAGTAAATAGAACATGGATGTCAGGAATCTTGAGTATTTGAAACAGAATTGAAGATTAAACTTAACAGTTAACAGCATACCGAAAAGAAAAGGAATATGGGGCACTTGCTTCCTTTCTCTTCCGTTCGCTTTTGTGCATCTTGAAATGCACTATCCAGCCTCTTGTTCCCATTAGGTGTACTGGCCCACACATCGTACTTGATGCTCTTATGGATATCATCTTCGCTGTATGATTTGATGACAAAGAAAAGCGCATGATCGTATTTGGTTGGAAAATCAGGAAGGTTATATTGATCTGTCCTGATTTTGCTGTTGCCATTCCCACTTCCAACTACGGCCAAGGTTCTCAAAGAATCACCTCCAGACACTAATTCACTTTTAGCATTAGCTGTCCTAGGACCCTGATTCTGCTCATAAAGTGAATTGTTAACCTTGCCTCTCAATTTCAACTTTTCAGTACTAACCCAACCCTTTGTGTTTGCTTTCGCGTTAAGCACGTTGTTTGGATAGTGGTATCCACTCTTTCCTTGATTGTATGTGGGAAACTTGGCGATAGGCAAGCAACCCTTCGCCATAGAATCTGAATGGAGAACTGAGCCACAAACGGGTGCCTGGAAAACATTACAAGCTTATCAGACTAACGTAACCTAAGGATATGATAGGTACCCCTAGTAAATTAGCAGTTTTGTTAGTTAAGAGAGTTAGTTAGGGTGTTCGTAGTCTAGTTAGTTAAGGGAGTTAGTTAAAGTTTAGGGTGGGGAATATTATAAATAAGAGAAGGAGCTAATAGGGATTAGCATTTTTTGGGATCATTTTGTGATTGGGAATTAGGCAAAGGTGCAGAGACTCACGAATTACTCAGCAATATTATTGCTTCTATTCTTGAATAATATCAGTTATCTTTCTTATTCTTGGCCAGTCCCTATCAAGAAAATAGACAAACCACAAGGAAGAAAAACTGAAGATTACCTTGTTTGCTTGTTTTTGCTGGTTATTCTTAACATGAGTTGATGAAACCACAACTAATGGTGTGGAACCGTTCACTTCAGACGGGTTGCTCGAGTTAGGCGCGGTTGCGGACTTATTCAATACACCGCCTGTGCGACTTTGGGAAGACAAATTAGTTCTACCACTTGGTTTACCAGAAAATTCATTAAAAGGTGCGGTTACTGATGAATCCCATGAGTATGCTGATGGCATTAACTCCCCATAAGGTAGAGAAGCTGAAAAATAACCAGGTGATGCAATGGGTTGTTGAAAGATGGAACCAGGGGGGTAGACTTGATGACCAACATATTGTCCATCAACACCAGATGGACTCAGAGGGAAGTATGAAGAATAGCCAGGCTGAAATCCTGGCATGAGATAGACATAAGATCCATTATCTGCTTGCATGACCTAAATAATGCAACAAAAAGAATGTATTGAGACATGTCCATAAACTGAAGAACATAAAAAAGATCAATTATCTGTTTGCTTGAGACCTAAAACTAAGGCAAAAAGATATTCATAGTAAATTCTATTAGAGTATATAGGTGATATGAAAATATTGGTTATGCTTAGTGTGTGTGTGCCAGCTGGAATGCCAGCTGGACACAGTTGTTAATTCTGTTTTGAACAGCTGTCAATTCTGTTAGAGGAACAGCTGTCAATTCTGTTAGAGGTTGTTACCATTCAGTTAGAGTTAGCTTAGCTGTTAGTTTAGCTTGTAGAGCAAGCTTCTTCAATCCTATATAAGGATTCAATCCTCATTGTATCGGTTAACAATTCATAGTGAATATTTCATATGCAAATCTTTTTCTCTTTCTCTGGTTTTCCTATTAAATTCCCATTGTGTCAGGAAATGACATTTTGCCTTGAATGCAAAAAAATTGTATACACTACATATATCATGCATGTAGTAGTTTAAAACATTACTAATGTACTTGTATGATAAAATATTAAAATAAAATAAAAAATTACTAGTTCCGTTTAAACAGAAATCATTGTATGTTTGGAAATCCTTGAACAAATGATTCTAACGTCAAAATTAATTATGTGGACAAGCTTATGTGAGTAGCTTCTGGGAGTCAGAATTGATTCTGCAGTGGTTGATCCAAACATTCAAACACTAGAAAAGGTAACTAAACCAACCAAGTTCCCAATAAATACATCATAATCATTATTACTCATTCATTCCAATCTACCCTTAAGAATATGAATTTGGGAGACCTATGCATATATCTCATAAAAACTTGAGATAGTGGACATGCTGAAAAATGAACACAAGCATCAACCCTTTTTCCCCCTTCTACTACCTTTCCCTAAAGAAACCCAAATTATCAAATTCAACTATTTATAAGTAAAAAGTCAACCAAACTAAAAGACTGAACAATAACACAATCATCATGTCATCATGACCAACCAAAGATCAGCTTAAGAAACTTACAGGATACTGAAAATCCACAGCTTCAGCACCAACATAATATCCTTGGTTGTCAGACTCTCCATAATAACCACCATAACCTGTGATCATTCTACCGTAAGAATGAAAACATAAATAAACAACCAATTTAAACGAATAAACAACCAGCAGAAAGAAGGTCTTTGACCCTTAGCAGCTAACCTGGATAGTAGTATCCATAATAGCCCCCAGCAGCATAAGCAACATTCTGATCTGTTGGCAAATATTCTTGATCCACATCCCCTTCTTTAATACTACCGGACGCGTCTCCAATAGAAGATACACATGATCTTGCATCAGATGGAGAACTTGCACCCTTAGAAGGAGTCTGAATACACACATCAAGATGCACAATCAATGAAACAGTTCATTTCAAATTAAAGCACATAAAAGGTAAAAAAAAAAAAGTTTCTATAAATCCAAAATCACAGGCAATATAAATAAATAAAATATGTTGCTGAAATGGGAATTACCATATTGGAATTGTTGAACTCAGCCGTTGAAGAATCACCATGAATCTTCTTCCTATTCATCTCATCCGAGGCTGTAAAAAACAACAAAATTAACCCATTAAAAAATTACCCTTTTTTCATTTTTACTCTATTCTCTGAAAAACATAACCAAACCATGCATGGTACACAAGAAAACAAAACAGCTGAGCTGAAAAGATGAAGGAAAAACATACCTTTTTTAAATTGAGCATCCATGGAAGTAGCACTTAAACCAAAACTTCAGCTATCTATACAATTTCAATGAAAAAAATTCTCAAAAACCCGTTAACAGAATCTTCTGGACACAGCAAAATACAGATACACCCAAGAAAAAAAGGGTATTTTTTTTGGTATTATATATAATATATTTTCAGCTTTATCTATATGTTCAACTGGGGAAGGTGAAGAATGAAAACAAAAAAAGGAAAAACCACAAAAATGGATAAACCCCACAAGATATTTGAGAGAAAGGGATGATATTTGGTGATTGATATCGCTAGATTTCTGGGGTGTGTAAAAAAATTGGAAGTTTTTGTGAGAATGAGAGATGGAGAAAAAGAGAGAAACACGGTGTGGATTTTCCTTAAAAAGGTAGATAGATAATGTTTTTGGGTTGGAAGATATATATATGGTTAGGTTTTGAATAGAGAGGCTATTTAAAGGGAATGAAAATGAATGGAAGAGAAGAGAAGAAAGAAGAGAGAGTTTGAAGAACACAACACAACACAGAGAGAGAGAGAGAGTGGTGAACAAGAAAGAAAATGGAATCTCGTATAATAGAAAAAAGGGACGGTGGAGAGAGATCCACGTCATTATGTCTTTATTCTTGTTGGTAATTAAAAAATTATTACGCGTAAATGAAGTGTTTATGTTTATTCCAGCTTTTCTTTTTTAGCTGAGGTTTGCTTAACTATTGTGTCTTCTTCATTCATATACATACTAACCGCGTAAATTCAAAATGCTTACCTTTATTTATCTTTGGGTTTAACTTTTTTATTTTCTTGTAACCACCACATGAGGCAATATTTAACATTCATGAGTTGTTACTTATGAAGTATTTACCATTTGAACCAGCCACATATTAGTTTGCGGATTAAAGGAAGGAGTTTTCGAATGGGGAGGCTAATTCAATCTCATCTATTATCTTTTCAAACATTTACTCAATAAGGTATTCAAGTTAATTTCAGAAAATGACTGAGAGAAACTTGTCTATTAACTCTATTTTATACAACTAGTGTTGAATGGATTATATTGCACATTTGTATACATCTTATAAGTCTAAGTGAACAACACTCTCGATTGTAATCAATTCATATATCAATATGTCTGAAGAGGTATGGAAAAGACTACTTATAATGCTTGAATAGGCATGAGAAAGAATATTCAACAATGGCTGGAGAGGCAGGATAAAGAATACTCGTATGCCTGAAGAGACAATGGTAAAAGAATACTTGTTTAGCCTGAAAAGTCTTGTTCAAGAATATTCAATTATGCTTAGAGAGGTAGAACAAAGAATATTTGTTATACCTAGAGAGGACGTGAAAAAAGAATACTTGTTATGCCTGAAGAGACAGCGGTATAAAAATACTTGTTATGCCTGGAGAGGTTGTGGTAAAAGAATACTTGTTATTTCTGGAGAGGCAGTGGTAAAAGAATATTTGTTATGCCTGGAGAGGCAGTGGTAAAAGAATACTGGTTGTCTAACGAGGTAATGTATAAAAAAGATACTCAACAATGCCTAAAGAGGCAAGATAAAGAATACTCATTGCCTGAAGAGGCAGTGTATAAAAGAATACTCAACAATGTCGGGAGAGGCCGGATAAAGAATAATCAATGTGCTTGAAGAGACACGTACAATAATACTTGTAAGGAGAAGTCTTTGATACTTGATAGTGGAAATCTTGGTTGCTGTCAAGGACTGGACGTATCCCACCGATATAGGGTGAACCAGGATAAAAGACTTGTGTGCTTTGTCTGCTACTTAATCTTTACTTTATCGTCTACACAACTTGTCTCTAGACTATAAGCTTAACCAAAGCAATCTATCGACGAAGTCCAATGAAATCTAGTTAATCGTGATCAAATTACCTGAAAATAATCAAACCTCCCTTTTTATGTTACCGTGATCTAACATTCACAAAGTCTAGAGGATTTCCAAGTAACTTTTTTTGGCAACTTTTGCTGGAATTTTTCTATGAAAATGATTATGTTAATAAATACATTTTTTTGATAACTTCCGGGGCTTAAAGCCCAAACTACCCTCTCACATAGAGGGTATTACAAGAGTCAAACAGAAAGAGAATAACACAAAAATGAGGAATCTATAACTTTATTAAAGCAGTAAGGGTTATGAGAACCAATTGCATATGTGTCAGTTCCACAAAAATCCTCTTTTTTTATTGGTGCAATTTTATAGTGGAAATCCTAGGTGGCTTCCTGATATTGCTTCCCTCCATTCCTTGGCCACATGTCTTTTCCTCCATTTTTTCGATTTTTTTAATTCAGCATTATTAAATGCTTCTATTTCACATTCAACTTTATATATATCTCTCTCTCCCAATTTATTACTCAATTTTCAAATTATGAACAATCTTCATTATAATCTTGGTTTTACCACTCTCTCTCTCTCTCCCATTTAAATCTATTTCCAATACTTCTTATTAATCCCCTTTCATTCTTTCCCTTAATTTCGGTCCTTTACAAAAAAATTTAATCTCCCCCCCTAAATTGCTCTAACTATCCGGTGATCAATACATTCAGAAGCATTTAGAAAAAAGAAAAAAAAAACTAATTTCCTTCACTAAATTATTAAAAGCTCTTAAAATATCTGATTGTATTTCAATTAAAATTAAAATGAAAAAGATATTTCCCCACTAATTTCGTTCATTTACTCCCTCCCTCATCCTAAGTTGTTTTTTCCCAATAACAAAAGAACAGTCTAGATTGTATTCCAAATCTGTTCTGAATCTCTTCATATTCCCCCATATTTAAAATGACTGTCATTATCTGGACTCATGTTTAGATTTTCAAACTCTTCACCGATTCCAACCCTTTTTTCTTCCCAATTTCTAGATACACTCTCAATCAATTAATTCAATTATGGTTTTCCAGACTCTCTCTCTCACGCTTACAATTTCATTTGCTTTGTTCCAAAATCAAATGAATATAAACACATGTCTTTTCCTCTGTTTTTTCGTTTTTTTTAATTCAATCTAATTTTTCATTCTCTCTCCCACTAACACTCCCCCAACCGTATTTATCATTTAATGCTTTAATGAAGGGATGTTCATATTCATTCATTTGATTTTCTCCATGCATAAATCTCTCATATTCCCTTTTTTCATTCTCCCATTAAAACCACCCCTTCCTTTTTCAATGCTTATCATTTCATTTACATCCAGATTTTGAATTCTGTTATTAATGATTTCCTTTTTCCACTTCAAAATTATAATACTAATAAGGACCAAAAAAAATTATAATACTAATTAATTTTGAAATTAATTACAAACCCACAAAGTTTGTGCTTCAATTTTCTCTTTCAAAAAAATATAAAATTTTTATCTAAATCTTAAATATAATTTGTGCTTCAATTTTGTCATCGTAAAAATATAAAAATTATATCTAAATCTTAAATATTATTTTCCGGTTTTAAAAATTTGTGCTCCTTATAAATCCTCATTTTTTATTGGTTTCTTCAATTTTAATTATATTAATTCATACAAAAATTTATATATAATTGTCCAATTTTTAAATTCAAAAAAGGTTCATTAAGCTTTAAACTTAAGAGTCTGTTGAGTTTTTTCCCTTCCCCAAGGAGACTAAAATAAAATCTGATTCTTTGTTCATTTTCTTTCTCAGTTTCCCAACGTATTTTTCCAGTTTCTTTATTGGTTGTTCCAATATCTCTCTCTCCCACTCCAAACCATTCCAGTTTCCAGTGCATTGTTCCAAGAACAGGCAATTCAATTGTTTCTTGGTTTTCCAATATCTCTCTCTCCTCTTTCTCTCCCTATAAAAGCCCTTCATATGGTTATGTTATCTCATTCATCTTCTGCTTGATCTCTAGCATTCGAACTGAGTGAAATAAGGGAATTTCTTTGCCATGGCAATATGACATTTAAGCTTGATGATCTCTCCACTATTGATTCCCTATAAACGGCTGAACAAGCATTTTAGCCCTTTCTCTGTATCTGATAAAAAGATTTCGGAACCCTGAACACCCAAATAATGTGTTTAATTCCAAATTTCAATTTAGGGATGGCGCCATTCCCCCTTTTTTACTTGCCTTCTACACTAAACAAGTTTCACCCTGAGGTAATGTTTTGTTGACATTCCTAGGTTGCAAAGAATGCATTTTTCCTGGAGGGAAGTGTGTTTTTATGCAATTCTTCTCTTTCTCAGATCTGAACTGTAGCCGCATGTGAGAATACTTCTGAGGGGACTTACTAGGAGATATGTTCTCTTCTATTACTTAAGGTATCAAATTCTGTTAGCAATGTGGTTCTATTTTTTTTTCTTCTCTTGATTTTCTTAATTACTTGGTATTTTTCATACTGCTACATTTGCTTATGGTCCTCTTATGTGTGTTAGTTATTGCATGGGGGAGCTGATTGTGGTGTTGAGAGTGACAATATTGGTTGGACCACGGAAGATGCATTTCATATTGAAATCTTTCCGTTTTCATCTTTATGTTTATGAATTTTAATGAAGAAACTATTATTGGGTGTGTGATAAATTATGTTTGTGTTATGTGAGCTGTGAATTTCGTATAAGTTCTTACTTTCTTTAAGTACATTATTGAGTTATAGTTAGGAAATTAGCAGTGTACAAAAAAGGTAAGGGGAAGATGGAAATCATCCCTTCAAAAACTGTTAGCCTAATCCAGTGGTTCTCTTTTATATATGGTTTACTACTACCTTGGAGCTCAATGTTCACTAAGGCGAACAGTTTAACAATAATTTTTTCGTTTTGAAAATTGATTGATTATTGAAAAATTAAATATGTGACATGATGTGTGCTTTCTCATTTTTTGCCATTATTTTATTCAATCATCTCTTCTTGCAAATGATAATGTAATTGTGTATCTTTTTTATATGTAGGATCTCTTGAGCAAGTTCTCTTAGATTGATCTTGGAGGAAATGACCATGATAGTGTTGTTGCATTCAATTCCCATGTGCCATGGCTTGGAAGCGGTGGGGATTGTGAAGATTATGCAGAACCTCCCTCTTCTTAAACAAGGTGTTGAAATTGAAGATCTAGCGGGTGTTGTTCATATTTATGATTCTAAAGTTATCTCAGAAAAAATATTGGTGAATGTTTTGAGTGTAGCTGGAATTAGCAGTTCAATTTTTTTGAAGATGAGGCATGAGTCCTAAATTAGTGTTATTATGAATTTTATTTCAGAAATTGTTATTGAGCTTATGATTTTCTCAATTTATCAGGCTGTGTTTGTTTCTGCTTTTGTTTTTTTTTTGTGTTTCCCTACTCTCTGATAATAGTTTTAATTGTTGTGTTCTTATTATTTCAACTATTTACTGTTTAATGACCTTTGGCAAGCTATGAAATTGTATGCTTTTTATTTATTTATTTTTCTAATTTTAGTTAGTTGAGCTTTTCTTTTACCTTTTACATTATCAATCAGAGTATTGTTTGAGATTTTTGTTTATTAAAAATTCTAAGAAAATACCCCTTGGTGCCCCAAAAAAAAAAGCACGCTTCCTGTGATAATTTAGTTCATGATAAGTTGCCAAATTCCGTGCGGTTTGTCCACCAAATAATTTTAATTAGATAAAATATATACTCAGCAAGATTAAGGGCACTATAATCGGTAGACTGAAGAAAATTAAAAGAGAGTAATGAAATGTTTTTTATCAAAATAGTACGTATATGCTGCGATTTCAAGTACGTATATGCTTTTAGTCAAAATAGTATATGTCAAGTAGAAACAATTGCACTTCATCAAGACAAAAGAAAAATCCAACCTGTAGACTGAATAAAATTAAAAGGGAGTAATGAAATGTTTTTTGTCAAAATAGTATATGCTGCGATTTTAAGTAGAAACAATTGCACTTTATCAAGACAAACGAAAAATCCAAGTTACCTGTGAACCACATTACATTTATTATAGTTATTTTAATAAGTTCATTTGTGGATATATTTTCAGAAATTATATTTTAAGAGTTAAAATATGTTTAATGGGTATTAAAAAAATTAATGAAATGTTTTTTAGTCAAAATAGTTAATAATTTCATTTTATTAATATGTTTATTTGGCTTTCGGAGAAATTTTATTCTAATATTAATATTTCTATTTTTCGCTGCAGAGTTATATGTTCCAAAAGAAGTATATCAAGAGTAGGAGTAAAAAACTTCTCTTATAGGATAACTGGCTCAAAACAGAAGTTTGCTCCAGAAGATATTATTTGAAACTAGCTCCAATTTTTACTCTAAGCTATCATGTTTTGCTATTTGGCTGTGGTATATTTAATAATTTTTTTCATCTTCATATCAAGAGTAGGAGTAAAAAACTGGCCCCAACTTCATATGTTTTGTTAGCGTTGTTTTATTATCATATTATCATTTCATGGAAGGGAAAAATCAATTCAGGATATGATTTTGCTGGAGTAGCAGTAGTATAATATATGAATGTGGAATGTTCAGGGCCGGCCCAACACCAAATGAGGCCTAAAGCGAATTTTAATTTTGAGAGCCTTGAAACATGTTTGATCTAATATAAAATTTTGTTAATTTTAATTTTGGAGGCCTTTTTTACTTAAGAAAAAAAATCGGAGGCCTTTTTTACTTAAGAAAAAACAAAAAAAAATTGGAGGCCTAAAGCCCTTGCTTGGGTGGCTTTACCCTTGGGCCGGCCCTGGGAATGTTTCAATATCCTTATGAGTTTTTTGTGGAGTAGCAGTAATATAATATCAACAAACAATGTAGGCATGACTCAAGCAACGTCCAATGCAGGGGAATTATTCAATTTAAAATCAAGCAAAAACATATGTAGTGAACCTGAGTTGTCATACATGAAAGAACTTAATTCTCATTTGATTACAATTCATCATCCCAAAGTTTATATTATATTAGAGTAAATTGATATGTTTTTTACTTTTTTACAACAGTAAACTTCGCCGTGCAGCGCACGGGAGAAAAGCACTAGTGCTATCATAAACGCTCAACAACACTGAAAAGAATAAGCTCTTCTTGGTAAGAGAGTCCGCAACAGCATTGATTTCTCTGGAGATATGCTTCAACATGACTGCAAAATTACCTATTTCCTTACAAATTTAACCTGTCATTAAATACAAAAATTCGCAGAAAAATTAGAAGGTAATTAAGAAAGCGATTGTTTGGGACTGGGTGTTGCACAAGGCAGCATGGTCGACATACCGGGACTCTTTTTTTTAGAAAAAAAACATTTGAGAATGAGGAATTATTGGCAAAAAGAAAATATCTATTAAGGACAAATTGAAGCTGCAAACTAAACATTCCCACGTAATATTGGTGGGTCTCTTCCTTGGAGATGTGTTGTAGACCATGCGACGTGGAGTCCCAGAAGCTGCTTGTATTTTTAAATTAAACTAATAACTTTACTCACTTTAAGTTCACTCATAATAAGAGAAATGAGATAAGAATGAGAAATAGAGAAACAACTGATGTTATAAATAATGTAATAAGAAGTGTAGAAAAAAGAAAAATTGAGTGAAATTAGATTGCAGAAAAAATGGAGTGTGACTCATTTTTTAATGCATGACGACATTTTCTTAATTAAGTTAAAAAAAAAATTATTGGCAACAAAATAATAAATATCATCAATTTTCACCTAAGCTAAAAAAAATTGAATATATAAATGGTGGTGCGATAAGAAAAAATAGAAAAATATAATAATTAATAAAGTATTGGTATAATAGTAAGTTAGACACTTAGACCTATAAAGAATAAAAACATAACTTCAAAATTTGAAAAAGATATTTATTGTGAGAAACATACAATTAATTGTTTACAGATTGAAAATATACGTCAAAACCAATAAAAGATATACTGAGAAAAAAAGTGAAAATTACATTAAAACTAGATATTACTACCCGTGCGTTGCACGGGTTTATTTACAATATTTTTACATTACATAAAATTATTATAATTTAAAAAATAAATATACACTAAAAAGCATTTTAATTATAAGATATAAAAATAAAAAAATAATTGTGTTAAGACATTTCAATATATAGTATTAGTGTTCTCTTTATGAAATATATAGTATTAACCAAATTTAACAATTAACATTGAAGTAATTTTAAAATTTAACAATATGATAAATTTTTAAGTTAATTTGAAATATTTTAGATTAAGTCATAAATTTTTAATATCATTAAATTAGTTGTAATTAATAACATTTTTTATTGTTTACCGAGAAAATTATTTGTTTGGAGAGACAATAATAATATTCCAAATAGGTGCACCCCTGTCAAGACCAACAACATAATTTAGAACAAATAAGAAACAAAACCTAAACCATCCGTAAGGAAAATCAACTAAATAACAATTAAATAGTTTAATACATTAAGTAAGTGGTTATACATCAAGGAAAGAAGGGAATTTGAAGTTCTATATAAGCTAAGAGATAAGATGCATAAACATACAAAATTCCTAATGTATGCTTAATTTATGTAAATTAAAATTACATAGCAAAATTTAGATCTATGAATATATACCTTGAAATCCTACAGAGAGACCCCAAAATGACCCCGAACCTCATAAGTCATCTTAGATCAAATTGCTAGAGCCTAGAGAGCTATTTAAGATCAAAATATGGAAAAATGAAAAGATAGATGAATTAGAGAATTACCCAGTGCTCTAATTTTCTCAAGGTTCCCTTTGATGGAACATGAATTGTCTTTTCACCTTCAATAGCTTGTTAGCATATAGGAACGTAATTCTATTTATAGTCCAACCCTAGCAAACCTCTTATGCAAATAAAAAGTAAATCTCAATTAGGAGAAATTAGGAGAAAATGGAGTAGGAAAAAAAAAGGAATTATGCAAATAAAAAGGAATTGTCATTGTTTCTGAATCTCGTACTAATCGGATAACATCGTATGATAAGATCCAACTTATCACTCAAAAGCTCCAATCACATGAATAATAGTCAAAGATGTTTAATCAAATCGTTCATTTCAAAATATGAATGAAATTTAAAATTGAAAAGAAAAAATTGAGCAATGCAAGAGATCAAATGATTTTAACATCGTATGATAAACCAATCAAGTTTTGATACATTTAGCTCATATCAGTTGTTAACATGTCAAGAGTACTTTGGGTAGACAATGTCCGTAAAAAGCTAGAATTTTGAAGAATTTGGAGGGGAACAAAAAGAACTTGAAGAATGGGTATGAACTATGAAAACATGCGTTTAAATAATGATTGAATAGGAATTATAAAAGGAGAGAGGACTCACCCAATAATTTATCCATAACGCAGATAGGCCCAATGCTATTCAGCCGTTTTTATGAGTAATATAGAGGTAGTGGGGCTAGAATGAAGCTGCACACCCCTTGAAATTAGTAAATTTACATTTAAAAAATTGCAAATTTTAGCAGGTGAAGTGACAATTGTTAAGGCCCCAAAACCAAAACTGATGGAATTACAAAGTGGAATCTTAACGGTAGAAAGACAAATAAATGACCATTTATATTAAAGTAACCGAATGAAATTACTTGTGCCATTATATCAACCTGCGTTGGAGATGAAAGGTTGATTTGTTTTTATTTTTTTATTTTTTTAATTTCATCTTAAAGCAGGTGATGAAGATAAAGGTGGGGAACTTGATCATCTCATTATTGCTATTTTTCCAAGTCTTTTGTATTTAATACTTAGCTTAAGTGAGCTTTACTAATATATATAGATTAAGTGGAAAAAGTCTTGTTCATAGCCTTGAAGTTCTAAGTTCTAACAACCACGGATGTTTTTGTTCAAAAAAATAACCCACGTATGTTTAATGGATAATTATGTTTCCCTTAAAATTATACATATATATATATATGTAGTTTATTGTTCGATGATTATTATTGTCAAAAATTACGTCTATGAATGAAATACTAGGAAGGACTATATATGACAACTGGTGCAGCTCCCACTATTTATTGTATACATTATTACGTTAGTGTTTGGTAAAGACAAGGACCTCAATCCCTTAACGGATTAAGTAAGGATTTTTTGAATGGGGAGGCTGGTTCAATCCCATCTATTATCTTCTTCATTCTCTAGCTCCCTATCACATTTTCATCTCTATAACTTTTTTTTCTTATTTCTCTCTCGATGTGAATTTTAGAATATATTTAGGATTTTATAAAACATTTTCATTCGAGCTATTGGTCCAATATCCACACCTAAACCTAAGTAATAAGACATCAAAATATTTGATATCAATCATAGAGGCAAGGCATGACGGTGGAAGGAACGTGGGAACTTCTATACTTCTAAAACGCAATAATGATAATCAAGAAAATTTCAATCCTTATTAATTCATTTTATAGATCAGAAGCCGTGCTGATATTTGCTTAGTGGATTAGTATAATATAGTTTGGATATTTCAAAGAAGACAAAGAGGGATTAGGAATCCACTAGAAGAGACAGAAAAATTGGAGGAGAGAATGAAGAAGAATCTTAATGTTATTTAAAAAAAAATTAGTCTTAATTTTTCTGGCATTGTCAAAGTCAGTGTTTCCCTGTTTGGCTTAAAGACTAAGCATTCTCATTTTTTCCATAACTCCCATGGTGGGGTAGTTTCGCGTGATGTGGCCACAATCTCTTTCTCTCTTCTAATAAATTTGTACAGATTCAGAGATTGTTTTTGTGGAGAAAATTTCATTCTTAGTATGAGTACAATAATGAAGTAAACAAAATGCTGGTAAAAATCCGCAACTACAATAAAAACTTTTCAAAACAAGCAGCAGGCGAAAACTACAAATCAATATTCGTAACGTTTATACACCACAAGGGTAAGTCCTTATTTGAAAAACAAACCAATAGCAAAATCCCAACAAGTGCTGCTGAGACCCAAAACCTAAAGAAGACACAGAAAAAATAAAAACTAGAAAGTAGAAACGATAAGAAAACGGACGAGATAACAACCAGCAGCAACATCTGACCACCTCCGTAGCAACATCTGTCAAGGAGAAAAACGTTGCACCCGAAAGGAAACTGTAACTTCAACGCCCTTAACTTAACCCACATAGCAAAGAAAATATCCAGCCCAAACTCCACTCCAAGATACACCACCGTCGCTTCCCGCAATAGAAACCAAAATCCCATCTATGTTGGGGTTGATTGCAATGTAAGTCTCACATTGCTAATGAAGGGGGAAAAAGATCAAGTTATGCATCTTGGAGAAGTCCCACATCGCTTAGATTAGTGAGGGGTGGGAGGGTCCAAGACTATATATAGGGATCTCAAGCTCCTTGTTTCAACACACCAAAACACCAAAGATGTAGCACCTGAAAACACTTTAAGTTTATATTTGTGTTTTCTTTTTCTCTTATGCTCTTGTTTTAGAGTATTATGAGATGTAGTTCAAATATTTACTTTGGAGAGTGTGGGTGTACTGGGGTCATGGGGTGGTTGAGAGTGAAGTCTATGTGTTGTAACAATTTTCACATAGTGTTTATTCTCTGGTTGTCGGTTTTGACAACGACCGTGGTTTTTTCTCCGGTTTTGGAGTTTCCACGTTATATTCTTGTGTTGTTGACTGTGCTCCTAGTTTATTTTGCTTCTTCAGCTGTGTTATTTTCTAACAATCTATACAACAACCAAACGAGGAGTGAAACCCAAATTACCAACAATAACCACCACTGTCAGCCTCAATACATATGCTCTGCCGCCACGAAGACACACCAACCCACCGTTATAAACACCATGATAAAAAAAACCTAAAACCATACAAACAACAAACCCTAAAACCACCAGATCCACGACACTATGAAGCAGAAGCGAGCAACAACGATGAATGGAGCTAGGAGAAACCCCTAGTGGCGCATCTGAAGGTGAGGAGATGCACAAAACAGAAAGATCGAAGAACGAGGTACATTGAGCTGAGACAGGAGTGATAACAGAGAGGATGGGAAACCAGGGGTCTCCACTAGCCAAGGACGACTGCAGCCGTCAGATTGGAAGCCAGAGGACCTGAACAGAATTTCTTGAACCGTAGATGCTAAGGTCGTCGAATCTCGTAAACAGGTTAGAGCAAGAGGGAAAAAAGGAGAGCTAAAGAAAAGGAATGATTCGATGGGGGTTGCCGCCGCACAGGGAGGTGCGCGCGACAACCACCTAAGGCCCTAGATCAGGACGAAGAGATGAAAGCGAGCACTTAAATATTAATGACATAAAATAATATTTTGAAATAGTTATTATAATCTAATATTTAAAGTAAAAAATATACATAAGATGTTATATGACATTATCAGGTTACTAACTATAATATGAGTGTAAAGTCAAACCAGACAAAGCCTGAGAAAAAAACTGAGAGAACTTGCCACTTTTTGATTTTGAAAATAGATTATAGTATAAGATGGTTATAATATGAGTGGGTCAGACTAGGGTGAACCATTTATATTTGGTCTACATGTGGACCACGAATTAAATATTGTCGGATTTAACATTCTAGTAAATTCCCTAGATGAATGGTTATGATTGAATAAGTGATGGAAATTTATTTTTGTAAATGCAACTTCGCTCACTTAACCCCAACCATCACCCCAAGCTCTGCCTATGACTCCATCGGTCCACCCACAGTCACCCTTCAATTTTGTTGACCTCATCTTTGTCTTCGACAATGTCAATGAGGTGGTGCTAGTACAATATCTGCACCATTAGCACCTCTAGCAGCAAGGATTTTCCTCTTGCGTATAGGGTTCTAATGTCGGTGTTCATTTTCATTGTGAATGGGGTGATGGTGTAGATCACTGTGGTGAATAAGCATTTGGTGGAGGTAACAACGAGGCTAACCAGGATGGCCTCTGACGCATTGTCCTGGAACATAGGCTTGCTTTGGGTGTTTCCCTCTTTGACGATTGGGCTTGTTGTGAATTACGAGTCAATCATGGTTTTCATGGTGGTTATGAAGTTTAATGGTAAGATTGCGTGCGTTAGAACTAAGAAAGCATCACATTTCTCTTTCCCTCTTTCCCCACAATCTCTCATTCCCTCCCAAATCGTTGAAACCCTTCTTCATCCCAATTCCCAAAGCAACCTCATCCTTAATTTGTTAATTCTTCCACTCTTCTTCTTTTCCAATTCCACGACACTCAATACTTTCCCCAATATATGTAAGTTAACTCTGATTTGGGAAAAAATGGTATCAACCAAGACCCACAACCACCATTTAGATTCGGTTTCGATTCACTAGTGTTCGCGTATATCGAATCTTATATGGGAAAAATACGATATTAGTCGAGATTCACTCGCATTCACTCTCTCCGCCTCTCTCACATGTTTGTGAGCACTGTGAACTACGTTATTGGCACTGAACAAGGTCGTAGCAAGGTAACCCTATCTCTCTCCCTTTTTGTATTTGTTTTTCCATTTGAGAAATGAAATCTGCTAGTTTGGTTCATGAGATTTCGAGACTTATTCATCCTACTTATCAGATTTGGTGGAGCCACATCTACAGAGAAAACAACTTAGTGACAGATGCTACTAAGTATGGTCTTTCATTCCAGAATCAGGCCGTATTGGTGATGTTCTTACTTCATCCTTCATTTTGCATTGTGTCATTTCTAAGAGTAGTGCTGGAATCTCCAATAGGAGGGGTTTGTGAACTCTTTTTCCATTCTGGGCTTTTAGCCCCATGATTCATTAAAAAAAAGCCACATGGAGGCCAGTCAATTAACTTTTTTGGAAGACAACAATGGATATGTAAACATTGGATGGAGAAGCGGAAAAGATTGGAGAGAAAATATATGCATTGCAGCGTGATTTTGAAGTGACAATTTCCCATGGATGACAATAGTCGTGTAGATCATTAGAGATAATAGAGGATACATAAGTAGTGATTAACGGGGCAAGTCTACCTTGCTTTTGAGGTTGGGCCTAAATCACACGTTGAAGGCCCATCAAAAGGCTATTGTTTTTTATTCTTCTTCTTGAAATGGCTATTACGTTGCTTCTAGTGAGACAAGAAATAATGTATTGGATAGTGGAGATTTGGATTTAGGGGTGAAGTGGTTTCTAGAAAATAAAGGAAAGAATCAGTTGCGGAAAATTAAGTTTCGACTTTCGAGAGCCCAGGATTTTGGTTTCCTCAGGTGGGCCTGAGTAAAATGTGGACTGGGCTGAAAATTATTTGATGATCCGAACCAAGTCAATGATTCGGGTTTATTCGGTTAATTGGTTCACTTTAATTTCAATCCGAAACAAACTAATTGCAATTAGTTCGGTTCTTGGATTTGTTTTTATTTTTAATTCTTTATTATTCGTAACTCTTTCCTATTTTTATTGGATTAAATCATTTTGATTTTGTCATATTGATTATCATGTGTCCAATTAGTATCATATTACCCCTGAAGGAAAACATAAGTGGTAAGAGCTGAGTGACATATGAGTTGAGAAGAGAAAAGTTCAGAGATCAATTCCTAGAGGGTATAATTTATCTTTCCGATCTACCAAAAAGAATTAGTATTAATTATATTGACAAAAAAACTAATGGTGAATGCTTACTTTATGTCACGACCCAACCTAGATGGTGACCGGCGCATAGGTTAATCATCCTAACCTAGCAAGCCTTAACTAATTGCGCATAGAGATGGAAAGACTTTATAATACCTATATATGACATATTTATGCTTCAATGAATTTTCTATAGAAAATTCGGCAGGGTCTCCCCTAAAATATGAACTATCCAAAATATTATAAGAGCCTATAATAACAAAATGATAGCAGCAAGTTCAAAACAAAGCCTCCCAAAGCTATATAGGACCAAGGCTATATAATAAAGGTTCTAGTAGACCACATATTAGAGCCACTACGTAAAAACAACGCACAAGTTAAAGTGACATTTACAAAACAAGTTTTAACTCAATAACATGGGTCAGACACAACAACACTAGTAGCCCTTTTAGCAGAAGGGCCTCATGAAGGATCCTAAGTCGACTGTCTAGAGGATGTGGTTGGTTCAACACGAGCCTGATTACCTGAATTGATAAAAGAAAACAACAGACAAGGTAAGTCACCTCATAATTAGTGAGTAAATACTAGAGAATAAAGAAAACAAGCAGAATTAAATTAATGTTATGAGGAATGATATTCTTGGTCTCATCCAAATCATTGCATACAAATCATATTATACACAACTAAGTAAGCTATTACTCAAATAAAAGAACAAAAACAAACTCTCTGCTTGTAAACAGAATCTTTAACCATGTCGACATAGGCTCCCCGCCTAAAAGAATCAATAGCAGGCTCCCCGCCTCAAATTACCAATAGAAGGCTCCCCGCCTGAAGAGTCAATTGCAGGCTCCCCGCCAAGAAAATAAACAGCAGGCTCCCCGCCTGGACATATAATTCATAACAGGCTCCCCGCCTAAACGAATCATAGTCGAGCTTCCCGCCCGAACATACAACACGGTGAACCAAGGCTAATGTTTACTATCATTAGCTACAGGTTCTAAGAGATCTTCTTCCTCTTTCAGAAAAATATGTAATCAGTCTACTTAGCACGTTAGTAAAATGGTTTAGACAACCATTGAACTATAACATCAGTAATTTCACCACATATCCCAAGTCATAAATCATAAAATAGTTGAACAATGATTTTATCTCACTTTGTGGTAATAAGAAGATATATCAGTTATAATAAGATAATTTATAAACTTGCTATACTCTCCATCATTTTACTCACTGACTTCTTGAGCAGCTGAAACAGAAGTTGTCCTCTGATGCTAATGAGCCAAATTTGTAAGATCTAGAGTAAAAATAAAATATTAAATTAGTGCTCTAAGGGATAGCTTCAAAATTAAATCAATTTCCAAACCTAAATTGTTTTACAGATTACCTCAGTCTTTTAACTTAGACTTTCACTCAGCTTTTCCACCTCTACAATGTAGTTTCTAATGATCTTAAAATTTTCCTAACTAACCTCAATCACAGAAATGCCCAAGAAAAGTACAACACACAACTAAGAGCTCTTACCCAAATTTCCTATGTTCCAAAAGTTCATAATATGAATGTCTGAGCTTTTCCTCTTCTCTGTGACATACCCAAATTTCTAACACATAAGCTATCAATTCTTATATAAAATTTTAACATGCAAAAGAAGAGATACTTAATTTCTCAATACTTCCTTCCTAACCCATTTTTCCCTTCCCCTATGGCAGAAGACACAGTAGAGATCAAGACTTCCTTACCTTACTTCTCCAAAGATGCGCCCTTGCAGGACCTCCACTGCATGCAGATTTCTGATCCTAACACTGTGAAGTCTTCACGCTGTCCCTACTCTCTGCTCCTCTCAAAATCTTTTTTTTTTCTTTCTCTATCCCCACTTTACATACTGTGTCTTTTCTAAATATCTATTCCCTTTCCCAAAAGTTGTTTTTAATATATGTAATATCTTTAGTTGTAATCACCAAAGGACCTCGTGGAAGTCAAAACAACTTGCAGAGATATCCTTTTAAGTATATAACTATTTTATATGCAAACACAATATTCTAAAATCACGTTCTGTTTTGTTTTTTTTTTTTTTTTTAAATAACATATATATTCTAACTAGTTATATATAATCAGATGGAATATCATCTTAGCATTGGGATATATATATACCATTCCCAAGTGCTAATATCTCTTAAAATTTTATGATAGCATATAAGTTAGTAAATTATGTTTACTTAGTTTCAGGGATATATAAAAAAAAATCCCTAGGATGTTACACTTTAGCCTTTATCACGTGGTATCACTTTCATCCTTAAACTTTAAAAATCCATCTTGTAGCCCCTAAATGTTGCAAATATCGGTCAAGTTAGTTCCTCTGTCAATCTATTGATGATACCCTTCATCTCATCGTCGTTAGAACCCAAGCAACAGAAACCACAACACCACCACTCCCCCCCTCTCCCCTCTCAAAACCCTCGATCAGAGGTTTTAAGGAGAGAAGCTCAGAAACAAGAGAAATCCATAAAACCAGATCAATATCTAAAACAAGATAAACCCACAAACCAAAATGAGAGAAACCCACAAATCCAGAACCAGATCTTCCATCCCACTACCATCACCTGCCACCGTCGCAATCAATCTCCTATTTCCAATTTTAATTGAAGATTATGTTTTAGAAATTAGTGTTGAATTTATAGTTTTAATTTAACATAAAAAATATAATAAATGATTTGTTCACATTATGAACATGAGATTGTGTGACTCAACTGACAAATGATTTGTTTTGTCACTCTCAAGTTCTAGATTCGAATCCCCCTACACTTTTTTTTTCTTCGTAAAATGGTGATTTTTCAGTAGGGACTAAAGTTTCCAGAGTTTGTCACATTCAGGGACTAAATTGCTCAACGTTTTTCACGTCAACATTTAACAACTATGTCATCTTCGTTAGTTGACCAAAACTGACGTTTGCCACATTCAGGGACTGGGGGATGAATTTTTTAAAGTTTATGGACGAAAGTGGCATCGTGTGACACTTTCAAGGACCAAAGTGAGCATTCACGTAAAAGCAAAAGCAAGTTTAGGATGTGAGTAAGGGAGTGATATACAACACTAAGCACACCTCAATCATCTCCTGAATATGCAAAACAAAAATATAAATCCAACCTAAGTTGGTAATCGTGATGGGGTTGGAAAGAGGGGCCAATGGCCAAAAAGAAAAAAATCATTAGGTTCAAGGTCTAACATCTGGGATCACATCGATCGCTTCTCAGAAATACTGAATCAACGAACCAATGACGAAGATATAACGTTGAAAGAATGCAATGAACTCGACAGTACCAACGGTTGCTCAGACTAGTGAAGAAGGAAAGGCTGATGCAAGCCTGAAAAAGAGTCGTAATTAAAGATATCATAAAATCAAACCGACCGATCACTATATGTATAACTTCTTAATGTGTTTGTATCTACGTTTAAGTTACCCAAAAATACATTCCCTTCAATCATATAAGAGACATGGTATTTTTTTTTAATAAGCAAGATATATGAATTATCTAAAATCACATTCCAACTGCCTTGCAATTTACGCTGATAAAGATACTACTACAGTCTACAAATCATATATCTTTATCATAATACAAAAGCTAGCAATTGACTATGCATGACGCGGCGCATGTGCTCACAATACAAATTGCAATATGAAGTGAGGTTAAATTATGATCACGAATGCACATGGGCTTGAAAGTTGAAAATTGAAATTTTGGCTTTATTCTTATTATTCCCTCAAGAAATGTTCCAAGTCTCATAATTCTTCTTCTGAAAACTTTCCCTGGCTATATTAAAGTATGCAGAATGTTAGCAAGATGCATTTGAAAAAACAGGTACAAACGAGAGTAGGAATGGCTACGGCCAGTTAATGCGCCTTGATTGATGGCAATGATTGATTGATTGATATTTAATTGGATTTGGTCAGCCCTTATGCTTCTATATATTTTCGTTTTGTTAATTCTCATAACATATTCATTTTTATGTGTGTGAATATCTGGTAAAGTTACATTACAGACAGATATTCATCATTAATAATTGGCGATTACCTCAATCTCGTTGACATTTTTTATCTACTACCTTTGATTATAATTTCTTATTCTATATATTCTAGTATGATGAATTATAAAACGATTTCTATAGTAAAAAAAAGTTCTTCTTTCTGAGAGGTAAGAAATTAGTGTTCATAAATGTAATAGCCAACTTAGACACTTTGGTGGTTAGCTGTAGACCAATGAAGTTAGTGTTCCACAAATCTAACATAGAGAAGATGCATGCATATATACTGGTGGACCTGAATGCCAACCAGTGATTGAAAACACATGGAGTATAATTGACAGCAGCCTTATTCTCTTCAATTGTGGAGGATATTGCATGCATGGGTACTTGTATATGGCTGCTGACCAAGTTTCTTCTTATAGGGCTAATTAATGTTGTGTAACATGTTTTTATTTTATTTTTGCGGAACTATGAAAAGCATGAACTTCAATGTCATACCCAAACATACTTTTGAGAGATCAAGCTTCAAAGTCATATAAATCTTGTTAACAAGATGAAGATGAAAAAAAGGAAGATGAAGAAAGAATGCATTGATTGAGGGGGAGGATTCTCAATCTATTGAGAAGTGCATCTTCTACATGGGTTCTTATAAGCTGATTTGATCCAATCAATCAAAAGCCATGTAGCAAGAATAAGAAGAGAAGAAGCTTGCTAATGTTAGTTGATGGTCCAATTCTACACTTCCACTTCTAGATGACCTCAAATGCAGGAACAACAACGAGATGAAGAATAGCAAGACATAGCTGATTCAACGAAGATATTCAAGTCTATGCTAGATGGAAGATTGATATTGATCAAGAGCGTCCAACGTCTACTCAACAAGGTGATCAAGTCAAGTCAAGAAAAGGATTCAGCACAACTCATTGTCTATTAGATATATCCTATACAACTAGAGATGAATTGATTTTATTGTATATTTTATACATCTCATAAGTATGTATGAACAACACTCTTGATTGTAATTAATTCATATCAATATGCCCGAAGAGGCATAAAAAAAATACTTGTTATGTCTAGAGAGGTAGAGATAAAAGAATACTTGTTGAGCTTGAAGAAGCTTGTTAAAGAATATTCAACAATGCTTGGAGAGGCAGGACAAAGAATACTTGTTATGCCTAGAAAGGCAGGGGTACGAGAATACTCGTTGAGTCTAAAGAGCCTTGCTAAAGAATACTCAACAATGTTTGTAGAGGCAGTGGTAAAAAAATACTTGTTATACCTGTAGAGGTAGTGTCAAAAGAATACTTATTGCCTGCAAATACAATGTATTAAAGAATACTCAACAATGCCTGAAGAGCAGTATAAATAATACTTGTTGCCTGCAAGGACAATATATAAAAGAATACTCAACAATGCTTGAAGATAGAGGATAAAGAATACTCAATGTGCCTGGAGAGACACGTACAATAATACTTGTAAGGAGAAGTCTTTGATACTTGATAGTGAAAATCTTGGTTGTTGCCAAGGACTGGATGTCGCTCACCGATATAGGGTGAACCAAGATAAAAGACTTGTGTGCATTGTCCGGTGCTTAACTTTTTATCTTATCGTCTGCACATCTCGTATCTGGACTACAAGATTAACTGAAGCAATTTATCTACTAAGTCTAGTAAAATCTAGTCAATCATAATCGAATTACATGGACACAATCCAACCGCCCTTGGTGTGTCACTGTGGTCTAAACTTTTTTTGTGTCTTTCTCAACATAGAAAGGGATCCTAAAACCCTATAAATATCTCTCTCACAACTATGTGAAGACGACTGCCAAACCTGCGATCTTAGAACAAGTGTCAAACTTACATCTCTATAGCGCCTTAATCACCATATCAACACTATTATCATTTGTATGAACTTCGACCAATTCCAACAACCTAGCATACAATGTATCACATATCCAATGATACCTTACATAAATGTGTATGAACCTAGAATAAATTTTTTGATTCTTACCAAGATGAATCACACCTTAACTAGCACAAAATAACAAGTATTTGTCTTGGAAAAAATATAACTCCTCAAGAACTTCTTCAACCCAAGAAATTCCTAGCATGCTTCTATATTGACAATGAGCTCTGCCTCAGAAGTGGACAATGCAACACACCTCTACAATCTAGATTTTGATGTCTCAGTTCCTTCTACAAACTTAATCAAGTAGCCTAAACTTGATTTTTGGAATCAATGTATCCAACCATATTAAAATGAATATAGCCCACAAAGTTAGGCTTATCACCTTCAAAACAAAGTCTCAAACCGGTAGTACTACAAAGATTACTTAAAACTCATTTCACAACATTCAAATCCTCTCTACATGGATTTGAGAGAAATTTATTCACTGTACTAATAACATGCATTGTATTTGATATTGTACATCATTGCACACATCAAACTACCCATAAGAATTTCATAAGAAACTCATTGCATATTTGATTTTTTAGCTTCATTTGAAGGACTTTGTTTACCACACAATTTAAAATGAGTAGTAAAAGGAGTGCTCGCCGCCTTAAAATTTTTCATATGGAATTTCTGTAACACTCATTTCTCATAATGCTTTTATGACAACCAGAGTTTCTTGTCTTGCCTATCACGCATGATTCCTATACCAAAAATGTGCTTAGAGGCTCATGTCTTTCATGCAAAATGACTCGCTCAATTGCTTTTTTAACTTGTCAACCATTGAAATATTTTTCCCAACAATAAGCATGTCATCAAAATACAAAAAAGGTATAATGAAATCATCAACAAACTTTTTATAAAGACACAATGATTAGAATTAGTCTTCTTGTAGCCTTGTTCACACATAAAAGACTCAAACTTCTTATACCACTGTTGCGAAGCCTGCTTTAAAAACTATATAGATTATTTCTCAGCCTACACACATACTCTACATTTCCTTTAACAAGAAAACCATCATGTTTCTTCCCACTGTTTTTAGCAACCAATGCTTTTGTCATATACAATTTAGTAATTTTTTTCCCTCTGGCCACAACCAAATTATCTTTGGCAAATTTCCATTTTCTAGAATCAAGGTGGTTATTACAATCACCATCATCCAGTATATGTGAAAAATCAAATTAAAGTGGACATCATGTTTGACTCCTCTAAGCAACAACTAAACTCCCACATTCCTGGAGATATCTCTTAATCTCTAACGAGATTACGATATCGGGTACCAAGAACGAGAAAAGCAGAGGGTAATAACTATTTTTTCATATCTCAAGTGATCTCTAGAGATATCTCTTAATCTCTTTTAATATTCTGAGATTACCACGAGATTACGAGATTAGCTTACTTGATCTGAAATATCAAAAAATGAGTAGTACAAGGGCATTTCAGACATTTGACCCACCAATTTAGGGTTTTCAACAAAATCAATCCTCATTCTTTCATTCACATCTTTTGTTCATTCCACTCACATAACTTATAGTGACTTATTTGTTCTTGTTTTACATTTATCATAATTTGTGTTGATGCTTTGTTAATTTGTTATGACGTACGTACTTTAGATTTGAATATTTAGTAATTTTATGCATGACTTTAATTGTCATTGTTGGATGATTTGGATAACTTTTAGTACTATGTGTGTGACTTCATCATTATTGTTGCTTTAAAAATATTATTTTTGCACGAGGTAATCTCTTACGAGATCACGTTACGAGATTACCTCACCTCCACGAGATTAGGTAATCTCTAGATATTGACAACCTTAGCCACATCATTGTTACTCATCTTCAAGACTCCAAAATCACTAGAAGTGTAAGATGTGAAGAACTCATCCCTTGGTGTAACTTGCAGTGTAGCACCATTATCATTTATCCACTTGCTCTCATCAGATACAAGATTAGATGAGCCATAGTCACGGAGAATAATAAGATCATCATAAGTAGCAGTAGTAACACGGTCATCATCATAATGAGCGTTCTTTTTCTGCTTACCCTTCTTTCCTTTGGTCTCCCTTTTCCACTTAAAACAATTCATCTATACGTGCCTTATTATGTGACAATAATGACCCTGCACATTCTTGTATTTGGAATTGGACTTGATTCTGCTTTGATCTCTACCCCATTTTCATTCCTTTTTTCCTAATTTCTCTCATACTTTCAGTGGCAAGTTCCTCGGCATGAGATAAAGTACCATGTGTCTTCCTTCTCATATCCTCATTAAGAACACTTCCCTTTACATTTTCCAAAGAGAATACACCATCAAAGGTTGAGTTTGTAATTAAAACCTGAAAGGTTTCCTTAGAATCTTGTAGAGTATTCGGTAACCATAATCATAAGACTTCATCATCAAACTTGATACCCATTCCTGAAAAATGATCTTGGAGTCCTTGAAAATCATTCAAGAGATCTGCAATAAAAGTCTCTTCCTTTTACCTCAAATTCATAAAGGAATTCAACAAATACAATTTATTATTCTCCAATTTAGAAGCATACAAAGATTAAATCCATGTCTAGGAGGATTTTGCTTTTTCTCATTACCAATGTGATTGTAAATGTTCTCTTCTACATACTACCAAATAATTGTAAACATTCTGCAGCTCAAAACTCCATTAATCCTCATCAGACTTGGCCTTCGGCTTCTCATTAGCAAAAATATGAAGATGCAAATTCTTCACAAATATAAAAGTCTTTATTTCCCCCTTCCATAATTGATAATTAGTGTTATTAAAACAAATCATTCTATTTGTATTAGCCTCCATCATTCAAGCAAGTCAAATAGCTCATAATCAAAAAGCTCATATGTCACTCTAATGGAAGATTCAACTCTGTCAAAGCAATATGTAACAAATAATTATTTTTTCAAATTGCAAGAATCCGTTAGGAGCACTAACAAATCATCGCAACAACTAAAAGTCACACAAACGAAGAGACCACAAGATTTTAAAGAGGAAAAACATTCTCATTGTGAGAAGTAAAAAATCAAAGGCACAACACAATCAATCAAACTCTATTATGATCAATTAAGAGTTCAAGAGAGTTTCAAATCACAACACAAATACTGCTCAACAATTGACCAAACAACAAAATAAGAAGCATAAATTAAAGAGAACCAAGAAAATCAGAATTTTGTGCTGCTGGTAGAGTATGTTTTCTCCCACCTCAAACACTTTCTCACTGATTCAAGTGTGTAAATTGAAGAACAAAATGTTGTAAACATGTTGTCCAAATTTTAACTCGATCCAACAGTAAACGAAGTTGTAGTGATGAGTATTCCACAATGGCTTTAAGTTTGGGCGAAAATAGTTTCTTTTTTTTTTTCTTTTCTCTTGTCTCTCTAGCTAAAGTGAAGTGTCTCTCTTCCCCTAATCTAATCTGACCTCTCTCCGCTAATTGAGATAAGTGAATTTGCACATTTTGAACGTTGCTCCAAAAGGGTGCCCGAAAACCCAACAGATCCATCAAACCACCTAGAGTGTGAATGGGAATATATATTAGAGTATTTACACTAGCTTAAAGAGAAAAAAAACACTCTAATATGACCAACATATCACTTCGGCAATATACAGCTGGATTCATGTGTGGGCAATAGAATAATCTTCAGTTGTTTTTTCAACAAAAATATTTTTTTCAGTAAAGGCCACCTACTTGTTGAGTTTCTCAATAATATCTCCTAGCTTTTTCTTAAAAGAAAAAGGAGCTAGCACCATATTAGGAAATCCAGATTGCATTATTATGCAGTCTTCAAACATTGCACGTGATGATTAGGTTTCATAAGTTAAAAAGGTATTTATAAAGTAGTAAGAAAAGAAGGAACAAAGATGAAAAAGTAGAGATGATACTATTTCATATAAGGTTCTTTGTCGTCTATAGCACAAACTCCAAACGTACTGTTAACTCTACGGGATAGTGACTTATTGATAATTGATTAGTGGGTCTACAGAGGATATTTAATTTTAATCAAGTAATAGTACCCAAATTAATGAACGGAAATATATATATATTTTATCTAAATTGTCTTTATTTAGTGTCAGACGTGATCTAAAATGAATGATACGTGGGGTTTGGATCCTCTCATGTGTAAAAAAATTTGAGAGTGTCAAGTTTCATCATCTCACCATTAATTTTATTTTATTTTATTTTTCATTTATTATCTACACAAAAGTTAATGGTGAGATGGTGAAACTTGACACTCTCAAGTTTTTTTACACATGAGAGGATCCAAATCATAAGTGGGACCAACTACACTGTCACTATATGCAAATGAGGGGTTGTCTGAAATCTAAATGACTTTCTTGTCTTTAAAAAAAAAACTATGTTGTGTTTTGATGCTATGGCTTTTGTTTGATTAATGAAAGCATTTTTCAAAAAAATAAATAAAATCTCTCTGCTGTGTGAATTAATTTCCGTCACAAAATTTGTCGCTAAATTCTAACAATTTTTTGTTCTATTGTTCTCAATTTTCCGTCACTAATTTCACCACTATTAGTTATAAATATTATCGATCACAAAATTATATTTTTTGGGTAGTGAAAATTTTCGTTAGCATCAATCATCCTTGCTTATTTATAATCTTTTGGGTTAATCCTCTAATTGGTCCCTGTGGTTGTGTGGCCGTCTGAAATTAGTCCCTCCCGTAAAATCTAAGTCATCGTGTTTGAAAAAGTGTGTGTAGCAGGTCCTCGCCGGAGGGACTAATTTCCACACACTTTCCAAACACGAGGACTTAGATTTTACGAGAGGGACTAATTTCAGACGGCCACACAACCACAGGGACCAATTAGAGGATTAACCCTAATCTTTTATTATGAGTTTCTTTTCTATTCTTATGATATGCGTGCGTGACAATGATTGGAGTAGCAAACTTTCGATATATAAGCTTCATATTATTGCCAATTCATGAACATTGGTTCTTTTGTCTCAATTTAGTGGTTACTGAATTTTCAAGATATGACTTTGCTAAAACGGAAAGCGAACGAGTTCGATCGGACACCATTAACAAAAAGCCTGTGTGTTTTTAATTATTAAGAAATGCTTATATTATAGATTTTTTTCCCCATTTGACGAGTGTTCTCAACTTCTCATTAAGAGTAAAACTAATATTATTTAGCATTATGATCATCTCTCTCAACAAATGACGTTCTATATGATTGACTCGAATATTTACGTTTTAGCGTCAACTATATGATAGCAGATCTATTGTGTTAGCTTAGCCGACTCAAAATATAGTGTCAGTCGGGTCATAACACCCAAATTTTATAACTTGAATATTTGTATTTATGATTTTCATGTTTTAATATGGTAAAAAGAGTAAATTCATTTATGTGTGTCAGTGTGTGATTGAAAAATAATTAAGTTAATAACATCTATAATATAACACTTTAATATAGAATATAAGGAATGGATGACTTCTGAATGAGGGCATTGCAGTAATTTACCATTATAAGGGTGGGGCATAGAAATGAGCTACCATGGGAAAGGGGAGCTAAAAACTCTAAACTCCCACACATATACTCAAACACGATTTGGATGAAGATAAATAATTCAAGAGAGAGTGAGACATCCAACTTTAAGAAAACTTCATTCATCCTAGTATAACTTGTTTATGAGTATAATTCTCACTTTCCTCTCCATACTGTATTTCTACCCCATTTATTAGATTAAATCATCTTTGAGGTATACTCTTGTTGTTCTTTGCCTGAAAGTGATTACTATTGGTTGTTTGAGTCATTGAATCATGTATAATCCCTTGTTGTTTGTGTTATTGTGACCTTTTTGTTTTTTATTCTAGGTTTTGTTTGAGTTTGGAATCGTTTGGATTAAGGTTGCCCATACTGGTCCAAACTGAACCAGATGTGAGTAAATCGACGGTTTATTACGAAACTGACTGGTTTGGTTTGACCGTTCCATTTTTATGGATTCATGTAGGTTTAACTGTTTGGTTTCAGTTTGGGATCCAACTCGACCGACCCAGGTTTCTGAAAAAAATTGCAGTCCAAGTCCAATCCTTCTAACCCTAGTCTGACTATATAATTTATCTCACTTCTTCTCTTCCTCTCAACCCTAGCTGACACCCCCACCATCCTCTTCTTTCTTCTCTTCCTCTCAACCCAACACCAACATCGCGTACGTCCTCTTTCCCTCAACCCTAGCCGCCACCCACCACCTCCTCCATCCTCTCAATCCTAGCTGTCACACCCACCACTGCATCCATCCTCTCAACCCAACGTCGCACCTCAGTCGTGACCCCTCTCAATCGTCGTCTCTCTTCCCGCCACCCGACGAAACCACTTCTTCTCTCTTTCGGTCGCAACCCTAGCCTCTCCCCTTCCTAGAACTAGCTGTCACTCCTCCATATTTCTTATGCGAACGACAATGGTTCCCCTCTCCACTAAGGCATGCAAGAAGTGATGAAGATGGATTCACCTTCCTTCTCTACCTTTCCCTAATAAAAGGTTAGTTCTTAGTTCTTACCCTTTGACCTTAATCCCCCAAAATTCTCTTCTTCTATTTGTCTGACCCATTTCCTTTTGTTCTTCCTCAGAAAATATTTCACTTTCACTCATTGGTCATAGATTTGGATGTTGCATGTCAAGATTTGAAGTTTGAAGTTGAAGATACAATCTCACCTCATTGAACAAGAGGGTTTCTTTTGTCTGTTTTTTCTATCTTTTTAAGTTAACTTCTGTAAAGATTTTATTTTTGGTTAATGGAAGACAAGTGTTAAAATGTTGTTTTATCTCTTTTCATTTATTTTTCTAATATGGGTATTATATGGAAAAACATCATTTAATACTTTATTGGAAGTCTTTTTTTTAAGTCTAAGTGGACAGTTATTATAAAATAAAAAAATATCTTAAAGTTGAGAGTTATTTTGAAAGAGAAAGAATATAGGTTAACAATACAGAAAAATAAATAAACTGAAACTTTATTTTGTCGGCAAAGATTTCAGAATTAATGCACGAGACATTATTTTTGAGATAAGTTCTCCAACATGTTTATGTTTTAGAGGAACATGTAGTAATTCAGGTATCCAATTTTGTTATTCCTTCCAAGAAACAGAAATATCCGGTCACATATATAAGCAAAACACACATTTTAGGTTCATTCATTTAATGAATGTATCTAGTCATTATTAATGGTTAGATACATTCATTAAATGAATGAATCTAAAATGTTTTTTTTTTCTTATATATGTGACCGGAGGGTGTACTTTGTCATGACATAACATAGTTACATTTATTATTTAACACTAACCCCCATAAATTAACACTTGATTGTGACATCTCTCTATTATTCAAAGAGAAGCAATGCTTGTTGGGCACCAGGCAGGCATGCATATTTTATCACACAAAACTAATTCAGTCTTCTAGGACGCAATCTCTTTTCACCCTTCTCTTTGGTTGAAAAAATTATAAAATACTAGATATTTACATAATTTCTAATTTATATAAATTTTACACAAGATTCGCAATCTGCAGACAGGTAATAAAAAGATAAAAGATTAAGATAATATTATTTCAATGTCAAAAGTTAAACTTCACTACCTAATCAGTGTCCTAAATCCTAATGACTATCAATTACGACGGTTAAGAATGATCGTTTAAGTTGAAAGTTCAATCATTTAAACCGAATTCTTGAAGAGACGTGTATCTTCGATACCAATTAAATAGAAATTGTAGAAAAATAAAATTAAAAAGGAGAAGATATAAAATGAGTTTTCATATACACTATTTCTCTGTCATTTCATTTTCATTCATCTTTATCTTCCTTTATCTCTATATTCCTATCAAATGAATTTTCATAACACTAATTTATTTTTATTCTCTTCACATTTTATCTAGGTGTAAGTCTAATTCACATGTGAACATAACTTTTTCCAATAAAGAAGAATGGTATTTGGTATGGATGTAACAACATATTATGTGGCCCAACAATGAATCATTAACATCATAAGAACTTCAATTAGATGTACATGATACATGTTTACACGTAATATTTTACAAAGCATTTTGAAAGAAAGAGGAAAACAAAAGGAATCCAAAGAATAATAATCATCCAATTCCAACAAAAGCACCCAATTATGTAACTTTGTCTATAAAGAAAAAGGGAGAATTAAAGAGAAATACAAGAAGAGGAATATCTAGTTACAAGCCGAAGGAGCAAATCCCACAGTGTTGTGAGCCAAGTCAAATTCCCAGAGATGATTTTGCTGCATAATATTGCCAATAACAGAGGCACCAGGCCCATTGATTGCAAGCACTCCAATGCACTTCACTTGGGGTGCCACATCAATGATGTAGCTCTTCACCGGTGGCTCAAACCTAACTCCCCCTGCAAAATGAAATACTAACCTTGGCACACTACTCTCATCAAAACCCTTAGCATCAAAGCAATAATCTAACCCTCCAAAGTCTCCTGCCGGAACCCTCTTCACTTTGGTTAGGGACTTCTTCAGAGCTTCAAACAATTGCTCATAAGCTGGAAGAGCAAGGTTGGTCAATGTTGTGCCTGAGTCAATTATAGTGCCTCCTTGCGCATTGAAATCCCAAACCTGAGATGGAATTTTTAGCATTTGGCCTCCAACTGAAATGCCTACTACATTCACACCATAAAATGGAGCTGCCAAAAATAGTTCTGTTCTTCTCATTTCACTTAACAATTTGACTTTCGGGGTACCAAAAGTAAGGTAGCTAGAAACGTTTTGGTGGCTCAAATGGTCAACTAGACAATAGGAGAATTTGCCACCATATTGTAGAGCTGCTTTATCAACAAATGCATCCTTAGCATAACCTAAACCCAGTATGCCACCTGTGTCTTCATTGAAGGTTACCCCATTAACTATGGTTTTTGTGCATCCAATTGTCAGATTATGCAATTTTCCTTTCCTTCCATTTGAGAGTTCTACAGTGATTGTGTCACTGCCAAAGAATCCCTTTGCAGATGATCCATCAACATAGCTGTCATGGATAAGATCACAAAAGTCAATAATTGAATATTGTAGATAGAAAAAATTAAAAACTAATGTTGTGTACAAGAGTAAATTCATCAGAATTGAAGATATTAATGTGAAAACTATGTTGATGGGGTTTGTAGGTGAACTTGGTTAATGAATGGCCAATTTGCAGGCATAAACTAACCAGGGATCAAAATCTTCTGTTCTCGTTTGTGTCCCCTTCTCGGTCGCATAAATAGAATTGTGCCTTGTACCATGTCATTTAGAAACCACACATGTAAGGTTATGTCTTTTGTTAATTGAGATAACTATATTGGTGAGACAGAGAATGAGACACCAAATAGGGACAAAAGATTTGAATCCGACTAATCAGAGTTATATTCCCGCATGCCTTGGTTGCAGAAATATGGGACATGTGATGCTCACCTACTAACATTAATTCTCATTTATAAGCATGGTTGAATGCTGGAAAGAATGGTTGCTGGGTCACCAGCAGTATCATCCAACTTTTGTGCTTGTGTTTGTTATGAGGGTGCTTTTTGTTAATAAGTTCTTGCGAGTTGTTATTTTTTCCCCATTTCTTTTGAAGGAAAAAAGTCAAGCACACTGTAGATCATTCATTACGAGAAGCCATAAACAGGCTTGTTATAAATATACACACACTCCTTTCAGAACTTAAATGCTTTCCAGGACAGGAAATGTTCTGTTCTTTCAAACTTTAAGTGCACCTCAAAGGACATTTAAGGCTTTAAGTTGTGAAGTTAATAGGATAATTCGAAGTTAAGAATTTGAGAATTATTTTCATATATAAAAAGATATTGAATTATGCAACAAACAATATGCTAACATTTGAGAAACCAAACAACTATGATTGCACCCGTTCAATGAAGTCAAAATCATAGTGGACATGAGTTACTTTCATTAGTTTTTGCTTCTATGTATCATGATTTTAACTTCACCATGGTTTTCAAACAAGTTTCCAAACATGCACGGACAACTTCAGCTATCATAGATATCAACTTGTTCTTGTTGTGGCTGTAGTCAAGCCATGAAATTCTTAACTAACCCCATACTCAAAAAAGGGGCAGAAGTAGAACGCCTCTTGGCATATTTTTTATATTAAAAACAGAAAAGAAATCAATGCCATCAAACTCACAACCCTCCTTCAAAAGAGACATGTTCCAGAATTTCATGGCTGGCTTTAAAAATGGAAGTAGACAACTTAATAATGTTTTTTTTTAAAAAGGACATGCTCCTTCCAACCGTCTTAATTGGTTACTTGAGCCCACAAAGAGGAAAAAACTTGAGGTCCAAAAATAGCCTTTACCCCCCCTCTCTCTTTTTCACCCAATTCACCAGCAACACTTGTTCCCAGAATTAAGAACCAAAATAGAATAGGACTTTAATTAGCACCAATGCTTGCTGCAAAGTGCAAACTAACTCTCAAAAAAAAAAATCTGAAAAATTTATGTGCAGCATTTCTGGTAATGTTTTTTGTTCTTTCAGAACAACCCCATGAATTCATTTGCAGCAAAAAGCTAAAATAAAAAATAAAAACAGAGAAAAATGCAATATATAACAAGTAC
The DNA here is from genome assembly GCF_012489685.1 of Lotus japonicus. Taxonomy (NCBI): domain Eukaryota; kingdom Viridiplantae; phylum Streptophyta; class Magnoliopsida; order Fabales; family Fabaceae; genus Lotus; species Lotus japonicus. Next base: position 16,386,293 of record NC_080043.1, on the reverse strand, counting down.
CAACCTGATATCATAGAGGCATGGATCAGAAGGTTTTGGACAATAGGTAAGAGAAAACAGGTCACTTAGCTCAACCTTGCACTTTCTTGAGGAACATGTCACAGTTTTAAATGTCCTAGAACGTTGAGGACAAAACACCCCATTGCAAGGGTTATTATGCCTCACCTTCTTCCCTCTTTTCCTTAACTTTCCCTTATGCTTCTTATGTCCACCACCACCATGGTTTTTGGTTTGGGTTTTATTGTGAGTCTTGTGGACAGAATTAAACCATGTGAATTCGCTTCCGGTGTCCGCGGCGAGCCAAAACTTCTGGCCCGGGGTTCCAACCTTAACCTGGACAAAATACTCACCAAGACCATAATCTCTCCCAGAATGCATTGGCAATTGGAATTGAACCATTTCTGAGTCCTTCCTTCTATGACTCCCATTGTTGCTATTTCTGAGCCCAAACCTCTGATTCATGCTCTGCCTTCGAAGGGTATCTCTCAGAATGAACCCTTTTATGGCCTCAACCTGATCCACCTCGCCTGCAAATCGCCGAGCATCATGCCTGTGTACAAGTTCCATGCTCATTCCCTGCACCTCTTCCTCCTCCAAGTCATTGAAGCCATGGACAACAACAATGATGGGAATCAAGAGGAGGATGATGAGATTTGGATTACACCATTTCATCCCCCTCCACATCTGCATAAATATGAATATATTTGCAACAATACAAATATGTTTGATTCTTTGTTTATAAACTATATTTGTATAGATAGAAAATAATGAGATGGGTGAAAATGAATGTGTGTGGTTTGTTTTGGCACCACAGAAAAAAACTGATTGAATTGATGCAATAATAATGGAGGTTTTCTGAATATGAGGGGCCTGGAGAGGGAAAAAAACAGAGAACAAAGGGGCTAGAAATTAGAGGGAGCTTGAACTGGCTCTGGTTTTGGTTTTTGTTGCTGATGGGTTCATTTTACTAAGGAAAAACAACAAACACAAAGTGGGGATGGGGAATGCAAGTAAGCATTGCAACAAACAAAAGAGGTATGAGATTTTTGTGAGGTACACACAAAAGTGTAGGGCCTTTCTTTTCGCATTTGGGGTTGAGCTCTTCGATCACCCTCTATATATAAATATACGTACATAAATAAATGAATAAACAATTGAATCCTAATAATAATAATTATTGTTATTTACCATCAACCGGCGAGCGTACTTACTTCTGGTTAGAGCGGAGATGTTACGTTTGAGTCATTGCAAATGCAGTTGAATTAAATATTTACTAACAGAAGTTTTGTTTGCCGCCTATAATAGTAGTATTCAGCTCGAATAAGATTGTCTCACTATAAATGATACTAGTAGTTAAAAAAATAAAATAGTTATTGGTAATTTACTTTGTGTTGGTGTTAGTTTGTTGTTGTCCCGTGCATCTTCTATTGCTCTCTTGCTCATGGCGTCAACCTCCACGTCTTGTTTATTTTTTGTTTGTTTTCAAATTTGTCTCGTTTCTTCTCAATAATTGTTACACAGTGATTGAACTCTTAACTATTTTAGAGACTTGTTTGTTTGTTTAGTTGCCCTCCACCACCACCCTGGATATTATTTTTAAGGGGGTTTTGCATTTTAGTACTGTTTTTCTAGTTAGTCTGTTTCTTTGGGGTATTGTTAATTTTTTATGCGTAGGAAAATTTTGGGGTATTATTATGATGATATCTTTCCGTATCATTCTTACTTAAAAAAATTATGAATCATACACATCTATTAGCGGTAGACGATTAGAGAAAGAGAAAGAAATAAAAAAGAGAAGTAATAATGAATGTGATATATAATATAATGTAATAAGAAGTGAAAGATAAAGAGAAAAATAAGGTGCTTATGGGTATCTATACTATTTACTAGTATTGTACTTGTGTCATGCGCGGTTGTATTATATATATATTATGAAAGACAAATTTATAATATTTATAATGAAAAGCTATTTTTTTAAAGATTAATATAAAACTAATTTTTTTGAAAGACTAATATAATTGGGGTGTTACATTTGTGGTATCAAATTTTTGGTTGAGACAACCAGAGCTTTTGAGTAGATTTGTTTGCTTAATATATTTTAACTATGAGATCGATTGATGGAGTGTCACTTGAGGGAAGAGTAAGTTTATTGTTTGTTGTAATGTATTTGGGTTTGAAGGTTGTTCGTAGGTGAAGAACCTGATACTAGCTAGTAGTGGTTATATAGTTGATATACATTAGTTTTAACTGCCTTTTATACCCCATATTGGATGCGACCATAGGCATGAAATTGTCTCGCCGTCATGTTCTTTTGGATTGCACCAATAAGGTAGTTATTTTCTCGATGCTAGACTCGTCGAGTTCTTAAACTCCTACTTTTCGAAACTCTCTTTTAAGAAAGGAGCTTTGAAATCCCTTTTGGCTACGACCGTGGCAGAGACGAAGGAGAATGTCGTACGAGGAATGTCGATTGTGCAAGAGTTTGAAGACTTGTTTCTCGAAGATGCATCTAGAATACCCTAGTCAGAGACATAAAATTTACAATTGATGTGGTACCAAACAACAGACAAATATCGATTGCACCTTATCGGATGGCTCTAGTTGAATTAACCAAGCTGAAGAGTCAACTCGATGACTTAACCAAGAAGGGGTTTATTCGACCTAGTGTTTCCCTGAGGGGAGCACCAATACTGCTCCTTGAAAAGAAAAAGGGTGGGTGTAAGACCCAAGTTTTTAAGCTTAGAATAAGTGGAAGAGATTTCCATTTACGATTAGGCTTGATGTATCGCGAAGGAAAGACTTGAACAAGAGTTTATCGGATGAAATAAATTTACGAAGGAGAAAGTTCAGGAAAAGTCAAAGGATTGTATCAAAGTCGATTTAAGTTATAGCACGACTATTATCCGTTTTAAAACCTAGGACAAGAACCTTAGGAAATCAAACTATGTTCCACCCTTGGAACACTATAGGAATAAAATTTCCAAAAAGTTCCACCCTTGGAACACTATGGGAAAAGTTCCAAAAAAATTTCAGAGAAATGTTAGAACTTCTCTTTTTCCATATATCACAATCGTTTCGAGGCGAAACTCTAGGATCTACGAACGTCCGATTCCAATCATCGGAAGTTTGCCGAAACCGAAACCCTGGTATTTCAAAACCCTAGAATCAACCGACGATGAAGACTTTTTCTATTCAGAGCTTCAAATGAAGATTCCACACGCGTACGCCCACTCTAATCGACGTTCCAAATCTTTCTTCAGAAGGAAGTTTCTGCATCCGAGGTCAAAATCATAAAGTGCATAAAGTGCATTTTAAGCCGGTAAACATTAAAAACAAGCCTCGAAAACCAAAAATCATACTGATATTTCTTCGAAGAATTAGAAGATTCAGCGGGAAGAATATCGTGTCTAAAATACGTTGGAATTAGTAGGAAAAATCGGAATCGCGAAATAATCATTTTCTCGCGTTTTCAATTTCCTATATATAGGACTTCAGAAACTGAGAAAAATCACACCTTCATTTTCTTTCTTCTTCTTCTGCAGACCACGTTCTCTGGTCTTTCTTTTCTTTTTCTTTTCATTTTCTTTGTTGGTTGTGGGTGAGTTTGAGGGAGAAAGGAGGAAGAGTTTTTTTCCGGTTCTTGCCTGATCGTTGCTCTGTTCGTTGCTACGCGTAGGCCTCGAGGTACTGATGTTATTTCTTTCTTCTGATCTTTAAATTCCATCGCTTTTTGTTATGTCTTTTTGTGCTCAAGTTTTGAGCTTTTTGTAAAACTGTCCAAATAGGTTGATTTTAGTGTCTAAATATATTCTCTTCGTACCCAAGAGTACTTCTAGCGGATTACATTTTGCCGAATGTCGCCGAAATGCTGCCGAAATTCATTTCTGTAGAAAATACCCATTTCTGACAAAGGTTCCGCTTTTTGAATCAAAAACCCTCGACTGAGCTTAGCGTTAGTAAGATTAGTCGTCATAATCGCCGTTGGTATCGACCCCATCTAATTTGTTTTTCGAAATTCTGATTTTGAGTTTCCGAGCTAAAAATATTGACCAAAATACCCCTGCGACAGTTTTCGACCCGATAATTTTTCTGAGAGTTTCCCTGGCCTAGATATCGCCTAAGAATACCTAGGAATTGATTTAGATCGAAGAAAAAGTTCGGAAACCCTATTTTACATAGTGGCCGAAACATATTGCTTAGGGTACCGTGTCCAAAAATAATTTTTGATTCTCTATGACCTGAGCCATTGCGTAGCTCTTTCGATTGTCGAAATTTTGGCGCTGGTTTCGTGTCATTCCGAGTTCTGTAGCTCGAGTTATGCTCGTTTTAGTGAACGAAGTTCCATTGTCAATTCGTGCCCAAATGTGAACTCTGAAGCTTTAAAAGCTTTCTTTCCGGTTTCGATTAGCGTTATTAGATAGTGTTACTTCTAGTAGGGCTTGTGTTGATGATTGTGTTTCCTTGTTCTAGGTTCACAACTTCCATGCCCAACTTCTACTCACGAAGGTAAGGGTAACTCAGTTTTAGAGCGTCATTTGAGTCTTGCATGCTTTTATCGCACTGCATGCGTTTGAGATGAAGTTGTTTAAACTTGATTGGCAATTGATTGAAATATTGGTATGCTTTCAATGTTGTATGCTTGCTTATGTTAATTGTTTATGAGACTTATGCCAAATGTTTTCTGAAGGCTTCGGCCGAGTAAATTTATTGAGACGTGTGTCTCCGTTTTCTGAGAGGCTTCGGTCGTTTACTGGTTTCTGTCATTGAACTGAGTTGGTATGCAATTGAATTGAGTTATGTTCGTTGATAATAGGAATAACATGTGGTTACTCCGAATTAATCATTGGTTTGGGGATTGTTGTTGACTGACTTGGCATATAGGCTTTGGTTCTTAAGTGGCGATGAGGTGGGTGTGGTCCCACGTGATTGTCCCGTCTTTCGGGGCGTTATAAAGTGGCAATGAGGTGGGTGTGGTCCCGCGGGATTGTCCCATCTTTCGAGATGTTCTAAAGTGGCGATGAGGTGGTTGTGTCCACCCGATTGTCCCGCCTTGTGTGGCGCAATAAGTGGCTGTCAGGTGATTGTGTTCGCCTGGTTGTCCCGTCTTGTGTGACGTATAAGTGGCTGTCAGGTGATTGTGTTCACCTGGTTGTTCCGCCTTGTGTGGCGATAAGTGGCGATGAGGTGGTTGTGTCCACCCGATTGTCCCGCCTTGTGTGGCGCAATAAGTGGCTGTCAGGTGATTGTGTTCGCCTGGTTGTCCCGTCTTGTGTGACGTATAAGTGGCTGTCAGGTGATTGTGTTCACCTGGTTGTTCCGCCTTGTGTGGCGATAAGCGGCAATGAGGTGGTTGTGTCCACCCGATTGTCCCGCCTTGTGTGGCGCAATAAGTAGCTGTCAGGTGATTGTGTTCGCCTGGTTGTCCCGTCTTGTGTGACGTATAAGTGGCTGTCAGGTGATTGTGTTCGCCTGGTTGTCCCGTCTTGTGTGACGAATAAGTGGCGGTCAGGTGATTGTGTTCGCCTAGTTGTCCCGTCTTGCGAGACGTTATGGTTTGATTGATATTGTTGATATATGATTTTGATGTTGTATTGTTGAGGTTGTCGATATCTGAATTGATAATATATTGTTGAGGTTGTTGATATCTGAATTGATGTTATATTGTTGAGGTTTTTGATATCTGATTTGAGGTCATATGTTAAGTTGTTGATATACGAGTTTAGTTATGTTGCTAGTTTGTTTACCATGATAGGTAATTAAATTTGAATGACATGATTTTCTCTTTCATACATGGTAATTGCATGGAGTTAACCCTTTCTATTTGCTATTTGTTGTTTGGGCGCTTAACGCTATTAGGCGATGGATAGCCTTCCGCTGAAGCTTAGCTGTTCGAGTTGGAGACCGTGATCGTGGGCGGTCGAGTAGAGGTGGATGAAGCAGTTGCTTCTCCCTTTTGGTGGTCTATGTCTGAGTTTCTTTTTCCTTCTGAAAACTCTGTTGTTTAAACCTTATATTCGCCACTTGTCTAAGTGAGCGTACTTATTTTGGAAACATGTTCATGATGATGTAAGACACTATTATTATTATGTCGGGAACGGGTTGTTGAATAAAGTCTATGTTATGTATTCAATTATGTTCAGCTGTTTCGAAAAGGAAAAAAAAATATATTGTGTTTTCTTAGGATTACGAAATAGTCCTTAGATTTTGTTAGGTAACTAATGTGACTCCTCAGTTGAGAAATTGGGGCGTTACAGTGGGCGATCGCGGCTATGTGTTGACTATCGCACGTTAAACAAGGTCACGATAAAGAAATGCTACCCTTTACCAAGGATTGATGACATGATGTGCTAGTTACGAGGAACAGTTGGTGATGAGGAACCGACCCAGGAAGAGCATAGCAACGTGAGAGACCTTGCTGTCGTCTAATCATTTAGTTAACCTAGTTTAGTTTTTCGTTCGAATTTAATGGATTGTACCCACTTTATCTTCTGTTATAGTAATTGCCACATTTTCTCATCGGAAAATGTTCTGAATAATAAGTTTTAGCTGAATAAAATTTATCAAGTGAGTTAAAAGTTCCTTATGATTTAAAGTTGAACTAGAAGTCGTATAAGAAGTTTAACTACTTCTGCATTAAATCTTGTATTTAATTCAGATACTTGAAAATCAATTATAAAATAAAATATAGTTATTTTATAATGATGTTTTATATCTCCATCTTATCTCTTATGACGACCATTGCCCACAAATTAAGGGATTTTATGTTAGAAACTTCAACCTGACGAGCATCACATAACACTATAACACTCCAATATATGCTTACTTGCTTCTATCTATTGTTTCTCGATTATTGAAGAAGATATATATTTAGTTGTTGACACAAGATTAAAAACATTAAGTCTATTTTGAGACGTCGTTGTAAAGCCTAACAAAGAGCATTGCTGATTCTCAATATTTCTAACATCGTATGTACCATAGAAATAAATTCAAAACTCATCAATTTACATTAACAAAACTTTGGAGACGAGGTTTAGGTAGGACCACAAAAAATAGTTATAGTCAGTAAAATTTTCAAATTTTTGGGGACCTGCCAGCCCCTCCCAAAGTGCTCGAGTAAAAAATTAAAAGCCAATATAATTCAAATTTATGAATTAAATGTCAGATAAAAGAGTACTTTGAACTCCAAAAGAACAAAATAGTCACAAGTTTTAAACTTAAATAGCACCAGTCCTGGTCATGAAACTTTAAGGGATACGACATATAGTACGGTTCTACAAAAAATTATTAAATGTTCATAGCAAATGTACTATAAAGTATGGTCGTTAAAATATTTTAGTTAAATTATTTAATTTGCTAAAATTATCGCTTCTTTTTTTACATCGGAAAGATCAATTGCACCTGTCAGGAATCGGTCCCTGGACCCCCACTACCCAACTCGTATGTCTCAAGCTCCTACCACTTGAGCTAAAACACCCCAAAATTAATAAATTATAGAGAAATTGCAATGATTTCACCTTAGGTTTATCATTGTTGCACTGACTTTCCCTTTATTATTTAATAAGACATTAATCACTCTTACTTTATTGAGAGCATTGCACTAATCTTCTCTAAGATTTATTATCATTGCATGAGTCTACCTAAAAATTTATCCTTATAACACTCAACACCCCTCTAACTTTCTAAATAATATATAAAAGAGAGGATGTCCATGCATTTTGCAAACTAAAGAGAAAATCAGTGACATTTTTTATGATGTGAATGCAGTTACCCTAAACCTATAGAAACAACTTATTTATAGGTGGCAAGAAGAGATGGGGAATATAGCCAGCATCAATACAGTGGAAATGGAGCACAGTTTGACTTACTGAAAATCAAACAGGGCCAGTTGGCTGAGAGTGAATGGTTTACAACTAACATTCGCGTTAACCAAATAATTTGCACATTGACCATTTTAATCAAAAGAAAATATACTCTTCACTTTAATAACTAGCTTGCACTACAATTTTGGTATTTTTTTATCAGAAGATGATAATATATTGTTTTTCTATGCTGATTTTCAGGTATAATATGTCTACACAGGAAGTCTACAGTATTATACGCGCATAGCACAATAACGTTAAAAAAAAACATGAAATAAAAAGTATGATATCTAAAAATTTATTTCTGTCAGACTTCATCAAAATTAATATAAGATGGGAGTAGGTGTAAGTAACGTGGGAGCACTAAAGCAAAGGAGTAATGGTCAAACATTTTTGGTTGCATTTTTCTTCAATGTGAAATACTGAAATTTTAAATGTATAATTTTCATTAAATTAATGTACGTAAAAAAATCATTTCCAATTGTTAGACGTTTAATCCTTAAAATTTCCAATTCAAATAAAATAATTCTTAAACTGTCCATTATAAAGAATTTAAGATGATTGTACTTATTTTACACTTGTAACTTTATATCTATTGCACCTTTCAAGGGAGTTCGTTGCCAATAATGTATATATTCATTCCTTATTTCGATCAGGAAGTATTTTGTTGTGAATATTTGTGCCTTTGTGTGTTATAAAAAAAAAATGCATTTTGAAATTTCAATTATTATGTTTTCTCTTCCTGTTAACCTCGAGAGAGGTAGATTAACAATTTTCTATTTCATTAATTAATTTTAGGTGAAATATATTTTTATCCCTAATATGTACACTCTCATCCAAAATGGTTCGTGTAAAAACAATTTACAACTTTTTATCTCTACAAAAAATTGTTTTAAAAAACTTAATATGGTGTCATAATGCTTATGCGATTTTTTTTTAACCAATAACCATTCCACTTAGGTTGTCTATAAGGACATTTCACATCCATTTTAGTCCCTTAAATTTTATTTCATCAAATTTAGTCATCCTCCCACCTCTATTCATCTCACTCATACCATGCCATTAGCATTACTGTGTTCATTGTTCATGTTTACTAGAAACTCTCATTTCCTGAACTTAATCACAACCTCTCCTATCCTCATCCTCATCATCCTCCAGCAAACCCATCAAGAAAAATCAGAGATGAAATTAGAGATCAAGAGAGAGATTCAGCCAACCCAACAACCAACACCAATGTAACAGAAATTCAATCCCTTCTTCTATATTTCAACCCTAAATCCAGAAAATTAAATTTTCCCCAAACCCCTTCCAGACCCAGAAAGAATGAAGAACCTCTTCATCCACCACCAACACCATCGAGGGGAGGCTAAGGAAAGTAGGGAAATTGGGAAGCAAACAATGGTGGTGGTGAAGCACAATGTGGGTTCAAGTGGGAGAAAAGGTAGAAGAGAAAAGAGTATGTGCACGTTGCTTGCTTTGGCATACAGGAAGGGATGCATGCGGTGGTTCGAGGAACTTTGATGAAGGGTCAAATTGGACCTGTGGTTGTGTCTCTGGTGGCATTGCGAAGGACGAGAGACCAAAGTGGATTGAAGGTTTGAGCTTGGAGGAGTGGGCGGCTCGAGGTTTAAGAGTGATAACCAACTCTTCTAGTTTTTTTTTGTATTTGACGAATGTAGCTACTCGCTCGAAAAATGGTTGTGTAAGACCCAAGTTTTTAAGCTTATGCTAAGTGAATAAAATTCTTATTCGCGATTAGGGTTGATGTATCGTGAAGGGAAACCTGAACAAGAGTTTACCAAATGAAATAAAATTATGAAGGAGAAAGTTCAGGAAAAGTCTAAGGATTGTATCAAAATCGATAAAAGGTATAGCACGATCGATATACGCTTAAACCTAGGTCAGAAACCCTAGTAAATAGCTAGTTTTCACTTAAAGTCACGATGGAAATTAATTCCAAAAATCTTCAGAGAAATGTTAGAACTTCTCTTATTCCTTATACGACAATCGTTCCGAGGCGAAACCCTAGGATCTACGAACGTCCGATTCCAATCCTCGGAAGTTTGCCAAAACTAAAACCATGATAGTTCAAAACCCTAGAATCAACCGACGATGAAGACTTTTTCTATTCGGAGCTTCAAATGAAGATTCTACACGCGTACACCCATTTCTCTTGATGATTTCAATCTTTCTTCAGAAGGAAGCTTTCTATTCCGACATTCGATGCAAAAAGTAACTTATCGAGTAAAATAGTTTTACACAGACTTTGCATTAGTCACCTAAAATACAAGGAAACCTCTTTTGAGTTTTGGATTTATGTCGCCAAAACCTATCTTAGAATTCACGGAGAATGAAGCCGGAAGAATCAGATTCGCGAAACTTTCATTTTACCGCGTTTTTCCAACCTCTATATATAGCAAGAAAATGAGAAAAAATGGCAAAACTCCACCATTTTCTCTCTCAAGGCCGCCAGCTTCATTGAAGGAGGAGGAAGAAGAGTTTTTCTTCATTTCTTGCTTGATCGTTGATTCAACAGTTGCTGCTTGAAGGTATCGAGGTATAGTCGCTAATCCTTACCTCTGATCGTCTTTTCCAGAGCTTTTCTCTATCTCTTTCTGTGCTCATAGTTTTGAGGTTTTTGCAAAACTATCCTGATAACTTTATTTTTGATTATAAACATCTTCCCTACGTGCCCAAGAGCATGTTTAGCTAATAATACTTCGCCGATTCTCGAAAAACTACCATCGAGTTTCAATACTGCTTAAAATACCCATTTTGGGGCAAAGCTTCGTCCTTTGGGCTGAAAACTATCGCCTTAGCTTAGTGCTAGTAGGATTAGTTGTCATAAACGTCGTTGGTGACGTCCCCATCCAATTTGCTTTTTGAAATTTCAGTTTTGAATTTCTGAGCTAAAAATAATGACCAAAATACCCCTGCGACATTTTTTGATCCGATAATTTTTCCGAGTTTAGAATACCCTTATTTACGGCTAATGATAGCATAGGAACCAAGTTTGATCGAAGAAAAATCGAGCCACCTAATTACCTATAGTGGCCGAGAGCTATAGAGGAGGAGGAGGAAAATTCTTTTTTCAAAAACTTGTCCTTTCGCGCTAGATTATCGTACCTCGGAGTATATACTACTTCGTGTAACCTTAGTGAGTATTTATTGCTGAGTTTCTGATAGATTCTGATAGAATTCTGTGGTTTTTACTCTAAAGGTTCTTTTGAGGATTTTCCTGAAGAACAAGGCTTTGATTGTGAAGGAGTGATAGAAGATAATCCTGGAGAATCTATAGGTGAGGGCTACCCACTGAATCCTTAGTTAATGCTTAGGGTCGATGTTTTCGACATTGATTTACTGTTTATGCACTTGTGTGTGGTTGACTAGAAAAAAATGTTTTCTGAGGCTTCGGCTGACAATGTAGATGATTCATCTACTAATTGCTTTTGAGATTGAATTACATGGTACGTGCTAAGTGGGTAATCTAGGATGTGTGATGCATGCTTTATATGCTAAGTGCTACGTGATTATTCTAGAATGTGTTGATATATGACATGTTTGTTGACTGTGCTGATTTACTTATGTCTTTTCAATGATATCTGTGATTCTGAGTGGTGAGGATAGCGGGCAGGTCATGCCGATTTTATTTTGAGATTTTGGGGAAAGTTTGATAGGACGAATGAGATTCGGGCCTTGTTATGGTTATGTGGATCGAGACATTCTCGGGGATTTATTTGGGATATTTGGATGTTGAAAAACTCATAAGATTTGCGATAAGACTAAATTGATATTATTTTGTAAAGAAAACTCATAAGACATTAAACAACCTCTAAATCTTCAAATAATGATAATAAACTCGAAAGGAAGCTTAGGATGCAAATCTTAGTTTTGGAAAACGAGAAGTGTCGTCGGATCCAAGTGTTGAGGAGATTTGTAAGTTCTGAGTATGTTGATACTCCTTCGCTCTTTGAGCAGTTTGTTTAGCCATCCAAGGGATGAGCCGAGAAGCTTCACTAAGGCGTGAGACCTTGTGAATGCGTGAATCTTCACTGAGGCGTGAGACCTCGTGGAAAGCATGGATCTTCACTGAGGCGTGAGACCTCGTGAACAGCATGAAATTTCATTGAAGCGTGAGACTTCGTGCAAGTGTGTAAATTCACTGAGGCGTGAGACCTTGTGAAAGCACAAAACTTCACTGAAGCGTGAGACTTCGTGATTGTATAAGACTCCACTGAAGCGTGAGACTTCGTGGGAGCATTGATGACTCGAAGAGTTATCGTGAGTGGTTGCACTCATTTTATGATTAATTGTATTTTGTCGCAGAATCTACTTTTACCTTAGGGTATGCTTTTAGAGACAATAAGTTAGCTAGAACACGTGGCGACGTGTCGAGTGAGGTCGGAGACGTTGTTTGGCTAATCACTTTGCATTCATGCATACATTTTGAGGTATTAACACGAGACGAACTTCAGACCTCGGTGGATTCCAAAATGGTCATAAGACCCGGATTTCCGCGTAAGAGCGTTATTAGGCGACTCTTAGTAGCAGACCGAAATGGCAGACCTTCGGGTTCACTGCTGATCTGGCTACCTTTGTGTGGTGTAAGAGGCACGCGAGCCGAAATGGTCCCACCGTGGCTGGTGTTAGGGCTGATCCGTTGATGCCCATCCTTTTTCCGGAATGCATTTGGTTAACTGGGTTAACCGTCATTTGCATTTCATGCAACATGCATACTGACTTAGTTGCTGAGTGTGTTTGATATTTGTTAATCCTACTTGATGCATGCTATCTGTCATTACTGTCGTTTATATTCATTGTGGAATATGCAACCCTAGGATGTTATCTATAACTATAAGCCTAAGTGGCTATTCTCTTATTTGTATCTATTGGTGTTATTACTTACATAATTCTTTGGAGTTGACCCTCGCGTCTTCTGTGTGTGCTTTGGCGGACTACGCCCTTTGTCAGATGTCTTTGGCGGGCTGGTTCACGACGGTTCACCCTTCGGGGGGAACTAGGGTTGAGATGCTGGAACAGGAGTGCATCGCGGTCGCGAGAGGAGGACGGATGGTGTACATAGACTAGGTCGTTCTGGATTTTCGAATTCGGACGACGATCATGCTAGCATGTAGGTTTAGTGCTGGTGTGAGCTCCTCGAGATAGGATTAGTGTAGGAGTAGAGTCTTAGCTCTGACTGTCATTTGTTTCCTTGGGGACAGGGTAGTTTCCCGCCTATAGTTTTTTGTGTGGTTTCTTTACGGGAATCACAGAGAGTTGGTTGGACTTAGGAGGTCTTCTTTTCAGGCCATTGGGCCAACTTATTCTCATTTTTGAAGGTTGTGTTGCGGACACTTAACCTTTCCTGTTGGTTTGTATATATTGCCTACGGGCGTTACTCTTCTTACTTACCGTCACTGGAGGTTACTCGTGACGAGGTTACTACTTACAGCGGGGGCTGTAATTTATATTGTATATTAGTTCTGATTGTCTTTTATTGTTGAGTTTCATTTCTTTCAGTTTATAATTCTATTATCGAAAAAAAAATATCACGTTTTTCCGCATTAAGTTTCTTTTGGTTACTAAAGTGACGCCACCGAAATCGGGGTGTTACAGGTTGCATGTCCATCCTAGCAAATGTGTGTCTTGGAATTTGAACTTGTGCTTTCATCCTTACTGCAAGACCAACATCTTGTTGGTAGCTGACTCTTCTAGTTATTTATATTGCAACTAGATAATAATATTAGAGTAAAAGACAACCACCCCCTCAAGGTTTCCCTCAAGGTTTGTAAAAATGAAACTTCACATCATTCTTATCTAAATTATAGGATACACGCACCCATTTAAAATTTTGCGACGGAATATCAAAATCCGTCTCAAAATTTGAATAATAAAGACATAATTAGTTATGGATTTTATAAAGGGATGATTTTTGTCACAAAAGTCCTCACTAACTTTTATCCCTCTATTTTAACGATGAAATTTTTTCCATCTCCAAATCCGTTACTAATACATGCAAAGTTTAATAAGTACTTTAAATTGTTGATGTGTTTCAGAGATGGAAATATAATTCGTGTTAAAATATACAAATTTAAATTAGTGATGACATTTGAGACTGAAAACATCAATTTATAAAATCTGTCACTTAGTATATCTCTATGATTTGGATTTTGTGACGGATTCTGATATTCTATCGCAAAAATTAAAAGAGGATGGGGTAAAGTATATATTCTAGACAAGAATAAGGTGAATTATTATTTTAACAAATTTTAAGGGTGAATGTATTTTACTTATAATATATTTTTTTTTTTAGATAAGCCAAATTTTATTGAATGAAGTATAAGGGGTACTTCAACCCAATACAAGAATAAATAAGCAAAAGAGGAAACAACATAACCCAACTCAAAAGCCCTAAAGAATAAAGAACAAAAAACCCCCCTCTCACTGAGAGCTAGTCTTTCTAGAAATGCCTCATTAAAACCTTACTAGGAAAACCCCCTTAGGAAAAACCTAGTAAGGAAAAAGAGTACATTAACTACAAAGACGAAGCAGTGCTCCCAGGAGAAATACATAAACCCAACAAACCCCAACTCAAATTATTATACTCCAGCTAGCAGAAACAGAATCTATAAACACTACAAAGGGAGAACTTTCCCTCTACTGTTCACCATGAGAGTATTATAGGATGTGTGCTGGTGCACCATAAGGTCATATTTGGGGTTCTTTTTTATTCTTTACGGCGTTATTACTTTGACTGATTAACTTTTCATGTTTTTACATTTAGAAATTCTTAATTTTTGTCAGAAATTATTCCTTTTGCAACCGTAAGGCAGGAAAAAAATCTGTTTTCTTAATTATATGATTATATTATATTATATAAATTATGACTATGTTTGGCATGTCATTTCAGCTAGCTTATAGCTTATTTGACTAGCTTAAAGCTTATTTGACTAGCTTAAAAGCTCTATAAAAATGTTTGGTGAATGAGCTTATTTCAGTAGCTTAAAGCTTTAAGCTATAAGCTATCTCAGGTAGCTTAAAGCTTAAAGCTTATAGCTTATTAAATATATTCTCATTTTTATCCTTATTATTTTATCAAAATTTCACCTTTAGCCTTATATGTTTTTTACTAAACCTATTTACCTACTCATTTTCCGATGTACCAAGAAAAAAACTTATTTATTTATCGGTTATCACATTTGTCTCATATTACATCGTTCCCGCACAGAAATAATTACTACTTCAGAATAAAATAAATAATTTTATATTACAAATTATTTAATTTATTTTATTTAATTTAATAAAAATATAGAAAATTAGATAAGTAAAAATGAATATTATATTTTTAAGATGATAAATTATTTGAGTGAAATTAAAATATTTATAATAATTTTAATATTAATATCATATAGGTATTAATGTGAAAATAAAGTAATATTAAATATAAAAAAAATTATACAACTATGTCTTTTTATGTCATTTTACAATTTCAGCTTGTTCAACGACTAGTTTTACCAAACACTTTTGTTCAAATTACGTAGCTTTTCAGCTATCAGCTATCAGCTTTCAGCTAGCTTATCAGCTTTCAGCTTTCAGCTAGCTTTTCAGCTATCAGTTAGCTTTTCAGCTTTCAGCTAGCTTATCAGCTAAACGTGCCAAACATAGCCTATGAGTAGTAAGAGATTGCATATATTAAATTTTTTATCTTATATAATATTAGCAAAGTAATTGGTCATTAGCGATTACAGTTGAAAAATAATTAATGAATAAATTGTAATTTATTAATTTTCTTTTGAGTAAATTTATTAATTTAGAATTGATTAAGTTGTTTTCCGCAGGAAATCAATCATATAATATAACTTAATTTATGTAAAACATTAAATAGTTATAATTAGGTAATTCAATTCATAAGTTTAGGTTTGGTATAGGATTAAAAATAGGGTTAAGTTTTAGTTTATAGTTCAAAACACCATTGAGATTAGGTTTCCCCTTTTCGTATCAGCCGTCAAAGAAATGTATCCCTCTTTTTTCTTTTCTTTTCTTTTTTGATAATATCCCTCTTTCTTCATTTTTCTGTTGAACGCAAATTTCGTATTGTTGGTGTTCGATAGCAGTTATCGATGGCCATGGAGTTGCATTCAGGTTATGAGTTTAAAGTTTGTATTGTTATCTGTATTAAAATTGTGCGCCGGGCTACATAATTTTTGTTAATTTTGATTATCCAAAGTTGTTTTAATACCCACAATTTGTTGGTGTTCAATTTGAGTACCTATATATTTGTCTTTTCAATCTGAAGAGGGTATTTACTTTTTGATTTGTGTAAAGTGTCCGTGGTACTAGATGAAAAACTTTTTCTGGTGAAACGAGTTATGGATTAGTTGTATTGTTTTGTATCTATGCTGTGTGATATAAAAGGTGTTTATGGGTTTGGGTTTTACTTTTTGTGAAAGTACTTGGTGCTGAGAAACTTTTCGTGAACAGCTAATTATGTGTGTACATACCTCCTCCTTTCTTTGGCTATATAAGACCCTTCATTTGCCATTTTTTTTGTTTGAAACCAAAGTCTCTTATTTCTTAAGTTTGTTTCAAATTTATTGTGATTGTGATTGTGATGTCTTCTTCTGCTTCAATTGATTCTGTGTTGGGTCTTTGTCCTCCAAACCATAACTGGAGGATCAACTATCAAGGTTAGGGTGGTCAGAATGTGGATTGTTGATTCCTACATGAGAGATAACAAACCTGTGTCAATGGAACTGATATTGGTTGATCAATATGTAAGTATAAACCATGCAATTGACTTTTGTTAGTTTTTAAGTGTTTTATAAGTTTCAATTGTGTTGTATGTGATTTTGTTGCAGGGTGGAAAGATTCAAGCTACAATAAAGAAAATTTTGTTTAGGAAGTGGGCTTGAAGTCATAGTTGAAGGAAATGTGTATGTGGTGACATTTTTCCATTTGATTCCAAATATGGGTTCCTATCATCCCACTGAACATGGTTTTAGGACGTTGTTTAATAACAAAACCAATGTGATCCCGTGTGAGAGTAGTATCATACCAAGGTGGGGATTCACATTGAAGGATAGTGAGGCGGTAAATGGAGATGTTCTGCCGCCTGAGTATTTAGTAGGTAAATCTTAATTCAATTTAAGTTTTAATGCAATAATTTCATAAATTCTTTGAATACATGATCTATTTCTGTGATTTCTGTTAGATGTGTTGGGTTTGTTGACTTCTGCTTCTGAATTGAGGACCTATGTTAAGGATGGAACTTCTACTAGGATGATGTTGATTGAGATTAGTGATGAGAAGTAAGTTTATTCATTTGAAGTGTTATCATGTGGTTTAAATTATTGTTCATGCCTCATGGTTGCGGTTATTAACCTTAGTTGTTGATGTGAACAGGGGAAAAGTAGAGTGTGCTCTATTTGGGGATTATGCTGATATTGTGTCTGATTTTATTGCTGGCAATCCCAATCAAAAACCCATTATTGTTTTCCAGCTTGCTAAGGTGAAAACTTTTAGAGGTGGGATTTCCAAGTTTTAGATGTTGTATGAATATGATTTATAAATACATTTTTTTATCAGTTCTTTTAATCTGAATTTGTGGATTTATGGGAAAAAAATGTTTTGCAGAATGTGATGAAAGCTTCTAGGATTATCTTGAATCCTGAAGTTGCTGAGGCTATTTCTTTTATGGATAGGTAGAAGAGATTTGTCCTGTTGAATGGTTTATTTGTTTAGAATAATTATTTCTTTCATGGATAGGTAGAAGAGATCTGAAGTTTAAATGTAATTTTTTTTAGGATATCTATTATTGATTTCAAAATCAATGAGCCCGTTTGTAAAATATCTACTTCGAAACCTGCTGTTCCTATGTTTGAAGAACATACCTCCTCTTTGGGAGTCGATTGAAATCGTTGGATTTGGATGCGGCTCTACCTTTCTGTCGTGAGTGAGATTAGGATTAACTCTAGGGTTTTATTTTGTTAACAAGGTTGCCTAATGTTTTTGTGTGCACATAGGCCCGTTATATGGGGCCAAAAATTTCTGGTTTGTGTTTAGTTTTTTAAAAAAGATGAATGGTTATTTAATTGTGTCTATAAATATTAGGGTATAATAAGAAGGATTATATAATGGCTATTATATATTGAGGGAACTAATTTTTGTTTATCTAATAACAATGTAAATAACATATAGTTCAAAAAATTTGTTAATGATAATTAATATTTATTTGAAAATATTTATGAATTTTGTAATAATTTTGCAGTTTAATGTATGTATACTTTCAGTGTAACCTTTGTTTACAAAGTCACTCAATTAACTTGTACCTCATGAAAAAGTAGTTATTTGCTTTAATTAAAATTAAAGGTGAAAGTAATCATTTTTCCTATGTGATATCTGGTGATTTGTTGTGTGTGTATAACTAGTGACAATGTATATCTATTAATATATGTGAATGATAAACAATTAGATGTTATAATATATATGCATTAGATGAAATATGTTATAGTCAATTATTAACAATGTGATTTTATAGAAAAAAATAGATTATAATCATTTCATTTCATATCATAGATATTGAGGAAATAAAAATTTCATTAACAAGTTGAATTTAAATTTTTAAATCAGTAGTTCATTTTTTATTTGCAAGACAATTGTGTTTGAAGTTAAAATTGAAATAAATATTAAATGATCAAATTAATTTCTATTATATTATATATAATCATAAATTGATTATAGTTATTAACAAATTATAAATCCACCATGTTATCTAATAATTTTGAGACCTCACTCTGGAGAGTGAGGCACTCAAAAACCACACTCTCCTTCACAAATTGTCACGTCATTTTTTCTAATAAAAAAAACTCACTCTCTCTCTTCAATTGAGCAATCGTGCTTCTCACGCGCTGTGCTGAAACTCTTCTTCAAGTATGTTCTCCACATCCTGCATTCTCCTCTTCCAACTGAAACCTCTCTCTTCCCCTGAAATTTCTCCACTTCGAATCAGTTATTCACAATCCTGTAAACCTCTCCCAAATCAGATATTATGGAATTCAAATTGATTTCCGATTTGCATTTTGAAAATCCAGCGCCTTGGGGGAAAATTTGGGGCTTTTTCAGGAGAAAATGCGGAATTCACATGACATTCCTTTCTATTGAATTCCCATTCCTGCTCATCAATGCGGAATTTCGGAGTTTCCTTCTGCAAAAAATTTGAAGCGAAATTTCAAGTGGTCGAATCGATGTTGTGGATGGAGGTTTGGTTCTTATCAGTAAAGCTCTGAAGGTCTGTTTCAACATCTTATGGGTATGCTTTTTTTTTTCAAGTTTCTATTTTTTACATTTCTGGAACTTTTCTCAATCGACTTCGTGCAGATAAACAGAATCTCAACTGATTTGTTTATATGAGACATCAAACCATTTTAGAATTGAATCTGTTTTCATTTCCAAATTTCTGAAGTCTGAAAACTGCTTATAGTGTCTTATAATAATAATTGTTGTAGCAGAATTTTTGGTACAGTATATTTGTTTCTTCTGAGTTTTTTTTTTGACACTGACCAAACTAGAATTAGTGATTTAGATGGCCAAAGGAGTGGCGAGGGAGAAAGAAATTGGACTATTAGTGAATTAGTATTGATTAGTATTGATGTGTGTACTAAATAACTTCTATTTTATATGTTTAAGATTTGCATATTCTTTTACAAATTTGTCGATTTTGCCTGTGTAACGCAACAACGGGGGATTTCTTATTTGCCACAAGGACATAAGGATGAACCCTCAGGATCTTTCTTCTTAACCCTTTTTTTTTGTTGTAACCTTCATTGATCGTGTTTTGCATGTTACATTTCTGGAACTTACAAATGCTTAAACTGAATTCTGATTTTCCATCATATGACTTTACACTGAAAATATAAAGGCCATCCTCTTGATCGTGTTTTGCATGTTACAAAAAATCAGAGATTCAGGAGCAGATGAAAGAGGCTCATGAGGTGAATTCTGTACAACTAATAACTTTGGAGATTATACAAGCCACAGAGACATTGCAGCAAGTTTCTTAGAAGTGAGAAGAAACCTCCCTGAGAAACCTTGCTTCCTCACCTAATGCAGAATTAGAACAAATGAAAGTGCAAGAGGAACTTAAGGAGAATTAAAAAGGAAGAAACAGGTTTTGTGGAGGAAAAAGATTATGATGCATGTTTCTTTACCTATATGAAATTACATCTCTGCCTTATATTTTTAATTAGTTTGACTTTCTTATGTTTTAACCCTTCCTTAGGTTTAGTTTAGTTGGTCGATTGGTACTTGGTGAGTTAATGCATTGCTTTTTTTTTCTCCTCTGTTTTAGTATAGTTTAGTTAGATCTATTAAACATATATGTACCCATCAAAACAGTATCCTACAAAATCTGTTTTAACATATAGATTTGTTTGGCAATGGCATAATTCTATTGAAACTGGTTTGCTCAATAGACACTTTCTATCATTTGTCTTAATTGAATTTATCTAATTCTGTCAACTATCTATATGTTGCATGTTGTCTTCAGGATAATGAATATCTTTGATATCTTGAAATAGTTAGATGAATAGGTTGCCTTAATATGTGTGTTAGCTGCTGAATTCATCAACCTGTCAAAATGCTTAGGAAAGAAAGGGTTCTAGCACAAAGATGCAGGTTGGTGTGTTCATTCAGATTCGTTCTAAGAGAAGAAATAAAGGGTTTGAGCACAAAGAAACAAGTTGGGTGTGGTCATTCAGTTTCAATGTTTCATTTTGTTTTTAGTCATGGTAACAAACGCTTTTGATTATTTAAGAAATTCAAAATGCTTTTGTTCAAGCACAACGAAGCATTTTAATGTTTACTCTTTCTATATTGTAATTGATGTTGGTTGTTTCTACCCTACATTTGTTTTTGTTTTTAGCTTCATGAAACTGTGTTTGATTAAGATTTTCACCTGGTGTTTTTTAATAGAATGGGAACTTTAGATGATAGAATTGGCAGATTTTTCCTTTGACTAAATACCCAAAATAATAGTTTCTTTTAAGCTATGTTCTGTCTTCTTTTGTGAAAGTTACTTGCAATCTCTTTTTTATCCAAATAAATACACATTAATTCTCATGTATGTTAGAATTAGCTCGAAGTGTGATGCTAGAGTATCCTTAGATCTTTATACCTCATGAGTGGGAGTTTTTTCAGTTAGGTCAAGGAGAATTGATTATATTAATTTCTAAATAATTATACAAGCTCAAGAGATATATTTTTAGCACATGCTCAAGAGAGCCACGGTGATAAAGTGGTGTGCTTTACTTTGTAAGTTTTAACGATTAATTCTTATGGATATCAGGGATTGCAAGAATATGGTAAATGGCTTAACCAATACTGAATCTCGAGTATTCTACCAAACCAGTCATTCCTTTCTATTCTCTTGACAGAAATGAATTATTTCAAAATTTAGAACAAAATAAAAGCTTTGCTGGATTGTCCAAGTAAGCTAGGATATCACGATTTATATATTCTCTACTATCTATATTAAAAGTAGGACAATCTTTTCAAATTCAAGTAGTAATTCTTTTATTTCCATAAAAAAAGTAATAATTCTTTTATTATTTTTTCATTGTATATGTGAATTAACTTTTAAACATAATTTGATCTAATTATTTACTTTCTCATATTTTATTAATTTAAGAGAACAGACTAAGTTCAATACTTGGAATGTAATCACGCTAAACTTCAGTTTGCATAAAGGATAAAAGGGGAGTGCTGCCAACTTCAACTTCATAGAGTTTTTATTTTTTCAAAAACAAACTTCATAGAGTTAGTAAAGTGTTAATTACATTTTTAAGCTAAAATATTTAATCTTTATATACTAATTAAAACATTTTTTAGATTTTTTACAAAGAAAAATACCCGTCCACCCGTGCATTTGCACGGGCTACTTACTAGTTCATAACAATGCAGTACCACCATATTCCAAGCTCAATTCCAGAACCGTGCCACAGGCCTAAACAAAACGTATGGCACAAACCTGAATTCAAAATAGCCTCCTTCCAAGCAGCCCACGCAAGCTAAGCAAATAATTATATAGACAGCCACCCTATAAACCATAAACTGCACACCCATAAACAGACCTGCAATTCAGCTTGCATCATAAGCCTTGAATGCAAGGAAGAGGATTAGAATGCCAATCATAAAAAGAGTAACAGAATTCCTTGACATTTGCTTTCAACCAGGACCATGAGAGTCTTTTAATTTGATCTAGGGCCTCTTCATGATTAAATTGATTCCCTCTGAACACAAGTGAATTCCTCCTAATCCAAAGTGTCCAAAGAATTGCCAGCCACACAGTTAATGAAACCCGCCTTTGATTGTTGTTCCAGCCAATTTTAAACTGAGTGAGATGTTCCCTCGGAGAAGTTGTCATGCCAAGGTCCAATCCAAGCCAATCAGCCACACGCTGCCATAGAGACATCGAAACCGAGCACGAAAATAGCAAGTGCCAGGTGGATTCCAAGTGACCATTACATAGGTTACATTGAGCTTGCTCCTGGTCAACCAATACCTTCCTCTTAAGTAAGTTCTCCTTACTTGCAATACGATCCAGAAGAACCCGCCAAGCAAAAGCCCTGTATCCCAAAACAACAGAGAACTAACCATTTATTCCGTGACATAATTGATTCGGGAAACATTCTACAGCAAATTTTAAGCAAAATTATATTCATAGTCAAAAGAACAAAGATCTAAAACCCACTTATTTAGGGATTCACAATTTCACATTCAGTGCATCTATGTTACAGGTTTTTGTGTCATGAGTAGGTCAGGTAATATGTTATCATGGACATAAATTAATACAGCTATGATGCAATGCTCAAAAGAAGCTAGAGGTACTTACATAGAAAAAATTTATAAAATTGAGTTTGTCAAAATTAAACATGTGAGGATACTCACGCACCTTATGATAAGATGCTTTTAATATGTGAGTGCCATTCACTAATTAACCTAAAATGGCTGGAGAGTAGGAATCAAAATAGACTAGCTAGCTGACAGAGTTTTCTAAATTCTAAGGCTTCAACTTGGTCTATTTCCAAAGTTCAAAATGGTTTAACTTTTTTGAAAGACTGTATTAACCTGAATGCTCATTTACAAGTTTATTTTATAATAAATATAAGTATATTAATACATTAGATATGAGGTTTTTCTTAAAGGAAGATATGAGGTTAAGGAGATTGACGATCTGACCAGTCAAATTGAAGATCAATGAGTTGTGAATAATATAATAAAATTTTGGTTCGATCCAACAACTAACGAGTTTGTACAAGTTATTTTATGAAAATATGCCAAAGTTGTCAGCTTCATATATAAGCTCAGTTTTTGCAAATTTTAGAACATCTCTGATAGGGTAAAGGTTCCACCGTTCTAGTCTGGTCCGGTTAGCAAGGTTTGTGAGGATTTAGGATGTGTTTTTGAAAAGGAAAGTGGCCAAAGTAAGAGCACTCGGTCTTAGAGTGTTTTTAGTGGGTGGTGTGTTTTATTTTTCTTGTTTGAATTCATGCTATATGATTGTTGTAAGGGCACTTAGTTCTAGAATGTCTTTTTTGTGTGATTGTATGTTATTTATTTGTTTGAATTATATGATTTGATTATTGTAAGGGCACTCGTTCCTAGAGCGTCTGTGTGATTGTTCACCTTGCGGGGTGTTTTGATTGAAGTGACATGTTCCTAGTATGTTACTAGTGGTGAGGCTAGTAATTGGGTATCCTTGTGACTGTCCCATCCTGCGAAACCTTTGAACCGGTTTTGTTTATTAGTTGACACACAGTTGCATTAGGTACTTCATCTTGGACTAACCTTAGGATATTTGACTTGTTAAATTGTATCGTTTGAGCGTGTTATCTTGTTTGAATATTATATTATGTTGCTTATGAACATGTTATTGTATGGTGTCTTGTTTTCTTTGAGTTGACCCTTGCTTGTTTGATTGTGTGTTGTGTGGACGCTTAACGTCAAGATGAAGTGTTACGTCTTTCGGGAAGCCATGTTTGTGATGAATCTTTCATTGATGAGTGTCATTGGAGACGACTGAGGGTACGTTCGAGAGACGAACAGATGCGCTTCTTGCTCTGATGACTGTTAGACGGGGGGCTCCTTGAGTGTCCTAGATCTTTAGTTGGTCCTTTGGAGTTGAGTCTATACTCTATATTGTTTTCCATTGTTAGAGTCATTCCATCCTTGAAGCTTTATCCTCTGCAGTGAATCGGGAGGGATGACGTAGTTTCAATTATTACCTTGAGTTTTGGACAATGTCTTTTTGGCTCCCTTCTTAATTGAAGTTTTATTGATTAAATTTTTTCCGCTATGATCATTGTCATAATTCTTTTTGGTATTTATGATTCTAACCCTCGAGAAATCAGAGTGTTTCAGTGGTTACCCTCAGTTGACTAGACCCAGACGTGGACTATTAATTAGTCAAAATTTAATGACATGTGAGTAATTAGACTTAATTTAATTAAAAAACATTTCTCATAAACAACATTCAAAAGATTTAAAATTAGGCAATTATATATAGGGAATTGTTATTCAGACCCCCCAACAGCTATTTAGACCCCTCAAAAAGTGCAAAAATACTAAACTACCCTTAATGAAATAAAATATAAAAAATTCCAGCCCCACTCTTCACATTCTCTCTCATCTCTCCTTACCTCTTTCCTCTTTCTTCCACCAACCACCACCACCCACCACCTCCTCCGCCGCCACCACCTCCTCCGCCACCACAACCTCCATCTTATGTCATTTTTTAAAATTTCAAACTTTAGAGAGTTGATTTTGTCGTTTTAAATTTTTTCTGCAATTAAACGCACTATAGAAGTGTCTGACTCACGCACTTTAGAAGTGCGTGACAAACGCGCTTTTAAAGTGCGTGGTTAACGCACGCACTTTTAAGGGGGGTTTGTCACGCACTTCTAAAATGCGTTAACTACGCAATAACGCACTTTTAAAGTGCGTTAACTACACACTTTTAAAGTGCGTTTAATTGCAGAAAAAATTTAAAACGACATAATCAACTCCATAATGTTTGAAATTTTAAAAAATGACAAAAGATGGAGGGGGTGGTGGCGGCGGCGGCGGCGGTAGTGGTGGTGGTGGGTGGAAGAAATAGGAAAGAGGTAAGGAGAGAGGAGAGAGAATGTAAGGAGTGGGGTGAGGAATTTTTTTTTTCATTAAGGGTAATTTAGAATTTTTGCAATTTTTGAGGGGTCTAAATAGCTGTGGAGGGGTCTGAATAACAATTCTCTTATAGTGGCTTATAAAATTAGATACCTAAATACAATTATCCGGTAAAAAGTTATTGAACAATGTAAAATTATTATTATAAGTTTATTTTTCCTTTTATATATCTAATTTAGTGGATACAGCAACATTGCAACTTGCAAGTTAGCCAAGGAAAAATGGTGAGAGGGCACATGGGTGCGTGCAGGCAAGAACATGATCCCATGACATAATCTCATAAGTCATAGGTCAATACCCCTCTCATGCAAATGCAACTCTTCAAAGCAATAAATTCAAAAAGAACCTACTCCAAAGCAACTATATATTTAAAATTGCACCATATGCTAAAGAATCGATGGATAATGGCGTGCAAGTCTCTATCAACACCAATCAGAAATCTGAATTTCCAGAAACATTCTTGTTGCGCGTTCAAGAAGAATAAAAATGGCGTATAAATGCAATCCTAAATTTCTGATAATTTGAACCAACACTTGTTTTTTTCTTGTCTTACTATATACTAATACAGCCTTCTCAATCAAGTAATGAAACTCGTGAAATATTAATAAACAATAATTTATCTCGCTAGGCATGCTTATTGGTAATTGCAAAGAAACGTATCCATATTAATATTAAACGAATTCTTATAATTTGTGGTCTTATTATTCATAGCAGCAATTGCCAATACAAGTTGGTTTAGTGGGTAAGGTTGTATCGTGTATGTTTGATTTTCATTGCCGATGTGAGGAATATGGTGGTGAACAAAGTACCTATATAAGTTGTCTTAGTCCCGAGACATGTCCTATGTAAAGACTAAGACGCGCTACCTTAGAAGAGGTGAATTAGATACCAACAAGAAAACCATAATTTAAGAAAACTTTGAAAATTTACACAACAAGTTTATCTATCTTCTAAAATTCTAGCTGAATTAATTATTAATTTTACATATTTCTCTTATAATTTTCAACAACTTTCTCTTAATTATTTTGAAATTTTAATTACTTGAAGATGAGATAATTGATTTCTATCACGAACCTACTGGTGCCTACAAATCCTATATAGATGTATTACTTTCAAAATCATAAATTCAGACCAATGAAGAACACTTTTGAAGTACTATACAAATGTAGGAATTGAAGAGTAAAAGAAATGAAACAAAAGCAAGTATATCATGAATTCTTCCACATCCATTAGATATTTGCTACACCACAGAATTAGTAGCACCTTTGCTAGTTCATATGATTATTGAGTCTTTAAACATTCCGTTTATTCTGATTTAAATGTGAACTAGTCATTGTTTAAGTATACATTAAATTTTGATTCTCAATGCATCATGAACTCCTAAACATGATTTGACACATCCAAAATTGAAAGTGCATCCAATGCAAAGCAAATTCAGGTTAAAACAAATCCAAGTTTCAACCCATAAGCTTCAGCACAGACCATTTATGAGAATCTGACAGCTTAAAACTAGCCAATCTCTTCCATTGCCTCAGGCAGATTTTAAACCAGCTATCAATTTTGAAACTCAAATTCCTTGCACATGACAAAAAGTGATGACCCAGAATTAGCATTTTCTCACGATGCAGGAACTGAGATGCAGACTGCATAAATGTGTTATCAAGTTTGCAGACCTTTGAAGTTGGAACATTTCAACTACTTCATGGTTATCATATTTGCAGAGAACCTAGCGCCATCCCATTACACAAGCCAATTCAAGTCGACTTGCACCCCCAAAAGAGCTCAGCAAG
The DNA here is from genome assembly GCF_012489685.1 of Lotus japonicus. Taxonomy (NCBI): domain Eukaryota; kingdom Viridiplantae; phylum Streptophyta; class Magnoliopsida; order Fabales; family Fabaceae; genus Lotus; species Lotus japonicus. Next base: position 16,359,424 of record NC_080043.1, on the reverse strand, counting down.
CAGAACATCACCATTGCCTTCAAAACCAGAAAAACCAATAATCCAGGGATCATTTTCATCACAGATCACTCCTCCGCAGCTCATCAGGGAAGTTGATTGTATATAGCTACAATCAGCATTTATTTTTACCCACCTCTGCAGTAGAGGAGACCAGCTTTGAATTTGGCTTCGCATTTGGAGCCTGTCTGTTGAGAGATAATATTTCCAGATCTTGAAGATTAGCTAATAACAGTTTTAACACCACATTAATTGGCCAATGATGATGATGATCTAGAAGAATATCATTTCTCCAACGCCATATCCATCACAGCGTGATGAGAAAACGCACTGAATCTGCACTCGTCATCATGTATCCATCACAGCGTGTTGCAACTTGATCTAAGCCAAATCTCGATTGAATGAGTACAATCTCTCAGACACTGAAGGCTATTCTATGAGGTGAGAACATCACTTACAAGCAGAAGATAAAAAAAATATTGCAGGTCAGCAGGTGAACCTATGCTAATTTGTTAGTAATCTGTCATTCAAGAGGAGCCAAATAAAAAAAATTACCTTTTCAGGAATTTTCTGTTTCCACAAGGTCGCCCATGTGCTTTCAAGAATAGATGAAGATGAAGGTTCCTGCATCTTAAGCCAAGTATAAGCCGAAGCTGAAGAATACTCCCCATTTGATTTCAGTCCACACCCAAGCATCTTCATACTAAAAGCACGACGGGTCAGCCAAAGTATTTCTGTGGGATATAACTTGTGCCAAAATGGTGCGCAGGGTGTCAAAAACCCACCGTCTCACTTATCAGACATCATTGACTTACCTTATCAGTGTCAATTTTATGCACAAAAGGAATCAAGTTACAAGGAGGACCCATATCCCACCATTCTGCATACCAAAGACTCGAGTCTCCTTGTTGCAATCTCAAGCTAAACCATAGTATCACGTACTAAAAAGCTCAAATTATACTAGTCCAAACATAAGATACCTCCTCAGTTATTTTAGTTAACATTAGCAGCCCTTTGGACAGGTATTTACTAGCAAGGATCTGCACCAGGAAGTTATCAGGTCTGCTGAGAATTTTCCAAGTCAGTTTGCCTCATAAAGCAATATTCATACTCTTTGTATCTTTGAAAGACAAACCACCATGCTGCTTTGCTCGCGTGCATTGATTTCAGGAAACTAAATTCCAGCTCCTATCACATTCCTTTCCAGACCACAAGAAATTTCATTTTATACCATCTATTGTGTTGCACATAGATTTAGGTAGCCACTATAAACTGGGATGGATGATGCAACTGAATTAATCCAAGACAACTACCGGCCTATTTTAACAACCTAGACTTCCAAGAGGCTAGTCTTTGTTTTAGCTTGTCAATGAGGAAATTAAAATGGGGTCTCTTAACTCTCCCTGAGATTAGTGGGTGTTAGAAGTCCACATTGACTAGAGATATGGTCAAACAAGTGTTTATAAAGGGTAGAGCAACCCTCAACTCTTGACTCTTGAGCTAGCTTTTGGGTTGAGTTAGGCCTCCCTAATTCTAATATGGTATCAGAGTCTATCCTAGATCCATTTGCTGTAGAGACCTCCCATATTTGGGCCACCCATATCATTCCACATTCCAGATTTCCAGCCCTAAGCGTGAGGGGGTGCGTTAGAAGTCCCACATTGACTAGTAACAGAAACAAAGCAGAAAAGAGAGAGAGGAGAGAGAGAAAGCTATCTAACTGAATTCTGTTATTATGATTATTGGTAATTGACACAGTACACAATTGATCTAATTATAACTAAGGCTAGCAGCTTACACAACAAGCTACTGCTTCCTAATCCAAATAGTATAATACATCATATATTCCTAACAGAGTACTATACACTCCATTAACTAGAGATACGGCCAAATTAGTGTCAGTGACAGTTGATGTCCCAGCACAGACCAAGTCCATATTTGCATGCTGTCTTCCTCATCTACTTTCTCTTTTCCACTTCCTGATGTAATGCGTCTTTGTTAGTATCCAAGAAAGGATACATCATTTGGGCCAGCTTTATAATTATAGGCCCATCTTCTAGGTTGAGTTAGGAAAAGTAATTCCACTTAGGAAAATGAAGTTTTCCGTTCAAGGAACATATCTTGGATTCACCAGAGGAGCAATTTTCTTACTTTAAGAAGGGTTTTCCATAGAAAGGAGGGAAACTAATTTCATAGAAATCATGTCTTCCAAAGTAATTTGCGCCTAAGTTGCTCATCAACATTCAATCGAAACCTTAATATCATAAAAAGTGATAATTAATTCTATAAGCTGCAATATTTAGCAAGCACATACAAGTCCTTGACAGAACATACCTATTATATTCAACTTCAAATGTAAACTACAATGCATGTTTTCAATGAGTACTCAAGCTGTTAATTAGTAAAACAGGTAAAGAAGCAATCCCCTAAATATAGCTTTGATGCATATAAATAAATTAAAAAACATCAGGTCCATTAAAAATATAAAGAGAGAAAGGAAACCTCAATGGAGAATAATACAGGGAACATGGAAACGGCATTGTCAACCTAAAAAGTTGCAAAATTGTAACACCTCATCTTCAAGAAGGACTTAGTACTTTCTCTTCTTCAGTGACAACCAGCTTTCCCTCTGTAATATCACAACATGGTATTGGTATTCCAAGCTGCTTCTGCAATTTCTTCACAACAAAAACTTCAGGCTCTTCGCATATAGTTAGCACTGTTCCATTCCTACCAAGCCGACCAGTTCGGCCAGCCCGGTGAGCATAGTGAATTGAATCCGTAGGTAATTCCAGATTAACCACAAGATCACATTCTGCCACATCCAGACCCCTTGCAGATAATTCATTTGTCACCAGAACTCTCACCTCACCATTCTTGAATTTCTTCAGAGTTGTTGACCTCGCAAGCTTCCCAAGATCCCCATGTAACTCTGTGGCTGTCATTCCACGGGCCTCCAGCTTGAAAACAACATCCTTTAGCTGCTTAGTATGGTTCATGAAAGCTATCACATATTTGGCATCCAGCGCATGAATACACCTTCTCAATGTATCAACCTTGTGCTGCAACCTAACAACGCAGTAATAGTGCTTCAACGCTGGAGGTAGACTCTCAACTGCTGCCTGAGTTTGCATGGATGAGTTAGCACTGGAGCTGGGTGAAGATATTGACAATTTGATAGGCTCAGCAGGAGACACGGTTTCAAGTGGGACAACTTTGTTAGCTCGGACAAGAAGTGGGTCACAACCCCAGCTCCTAGCTGCTCTTACAACAGAAAATGGCACAGTTGCAGAAACCATAATTAACTGGCGCACAGCCCTTTCAGCATTCGAGTTTGGGTCTGCACCTGCACCTGATCTTCTCCCTACATGCTCTATTATCCGGTGCATGTTTTCCCGGAAATTGAAGGACAAGAGTTCATCAACTTCATCTAATACTAAAAAACGACATCCATGGGTGTGAAGCTTCCCGGCTGCACTGAGCTCAGCTATCCTACCAGGAGTCCCGACAACAATGGCAGGTTTGTTTTTCTTGAGAGCTTCTTCCTGCCGGGTTCGATTCGCGCCTCCCACTAGCTGCTGAACCGCCTTCTTGTTATCCATTCCTAGTATCTTTTCAAATTCCCTCACAATCTGCATTCCAAGCTCCCTAGAAGGAGCAACAATCAGTGCTTGAATTCCCAATTTCTTCCCAGAATCACCACCTTCACCACTGCCTTGAGGAACTTTGTTCCTTAGTGGCCCGATAGCAGATAATATAGGAAGGAGATAAGCCAATGTTTTCCCTGAACCAGTGTAAGACTGAATGATGACATCATGGTCCTTCAGAATGGTAGGAACTGCAGCAGACTGAACCTCTGTTGGAACGGTGAAACCCTCATTTTCCAGCCTGTCAATCAACACATTCGGAAGGCCAAGTTCCGAAAATGACTCTGCAGCAAAAGGGGCAGACTCTATTTGCTGTTTATCTAAAACCCTAACTGGTTTCCTCTCATTATTACCAAAGGGCTTTCCTTTGTTCTTGAGGGACTCAGAGGAGGAACTCAATGCCTTATAAGGCTTATTCAATTTGGTTCTGTTCTTGGGGTCAACTTCACTTTGAACATCAATGCTAGAAAGAGTGAGAGAACCATGATGGGGTTCCAACTTGCTCATACAATGGACACTACTGTGAAACCAAGCAAACCTAGAATTGGCCAAAACCCTTCTCATTGGGAATGACCCTCCAACAAGGGAAAAAAACTTAGCTGATATCAAAGCTGGCATCTTATTCAACAGAAAAGAGCAACCTTAAACCCTGTTGATTCTCCAAATGAAACAAGACAATATTGTTAATGGCTGCTAAAACATTTTCAAACAAAAACACAACACAAATGAAAAACAAAGAAAACCCACAAAGAAAAAGATAATCAAACTCTGGGAGAAGCTAAAGAGGGTGAAAAGTTGAAACCTTTTTGGTTCTGTTTTTGCGAAGAGATTAAGGAAACTTGTTGCTACTGCTGCCAACATAGTCTAGACCCAATAGCCATGAGCTAGGAAGCTCTGGAACCTTTCAGGTGACTTCAAAGTTGAGGGAATTGGGAACGGCTCAACATCAGAATTTCAGAGTTGTTTTGTTTTGCTGTGTGAACCTGCTTGTTCCAAGAAAAAAATTATGGGGTTTATCTGTTAAAGGTTTTTGAAGATTTTTATTTGTCTATTCTATTAACGTGAACACTGAACATTAGAGAATAAAGATTAAAAATAATTAAAAGAGTGAAACGAAAATAGGTTAAACCTTTTTTATAATTCACTATTTTCTATATTTATTCAGTTTGATACGTTGTATAGTATAAAACATGATAGTATTAGAGATCGTTTAGTGTGTTTTATAACATAAAGTCGAATAGTATAAGGTATGATAATATTAGACCTAATAGTATTAGACTTGATAAAAAATTAATATTATACGGTGTTTGGTCGTACAATGTATAATTTTTCATTTCATTTAAATTAATAAAATCAGATGTTTCGTGAAATATTGAATACAGATAAATAGTATAAAAATGAGGATGGTGCTATAGTGGGTGGTGAAAATAATGGTGGCGGTCGAGGTGTTGGCGGCGGCAACGGGAGTGGTGGTAGTGGCGGTGGCTGTAGAGGTGGCAATGGTGATGCTGAGTGGTGGCGCTTGTGGAGGAAAGTGGTTGTGGCAGTAGTGGTGGTGGTGGCGATGATAATGGTGGTGGAGGAAGTGGTAGCGGTAGTGTTGTTGAGCAGCAGTGGTGGTGGCGATGGAGGTTGAGGTTCAGGTAGTGGCAACGATAATGGTGGTGTTGGAAGGTGATCGTGATGATTGTAGTGGTCATGATAGTGGTGGTGGTGATGATGGAGGACGGTGGTTGCGGCAACGATGGTAGTGGCGACAACAGCGGCTGTGGAGTGTGGTGGTTGAGGCAGCGATGGTGGTGGCGGTGGAATAAATACATTCATATAGTTTATACATCACACTGTTATCATGTTTTATCCATCATCTATAGGGTGAATTGAATAGTCCATCATTTTAATGTATAGAAGGATTGATGGAGAAGCTTATACAATACAATGTTAGCACCAAACAATGGATAAGTCCATAATGTACTAAACGAGCTCTTGAGCTGATAGTATTAAGCCTGATAGGATAAGGTCAGCCAAAAATTTAATAATATTAAACATTTGGTCATATACTGTATAACTTATCATATGTTCGACGAAAGGTTGTAGGTGGTGATGGTGGCGGTAGAGGTGGTGGTGGCTGGTACTTGTGACGATAGTGGCAGTGGTAGTGGGTGGTGCCGGTAGTGGGGATGGCAGTGGTAGAAGGTGAGTGAGGCGATGGTAGGGTGAAGGTGGTGTTGGTGGTAGCGATGGTTCGAATAAAGAGATATGATAGGGGGAGAAAAGGAAAAGTTGTTGGAATGAAACACAACAGAGAGATATGGAAAAACTGTCGAAATGAGACACGATAAAGAGAAGAGTCGAAACCTGAAACATTGGAGAGAAGACACGGTTTTCGGCAAAAAGATATGCACCAATGGGCCCATACGGATTAAGATTGCCTCTCGTGAGGCTCTAATACCCTTTTCAGACTGAGAAAGTGGAACTGCTTCATGTAAAATTATGAAAGACTGAGAGACAATATTAAATTTGATACGTGTATCTAAACTACACAACGACGATCATTATTTATAATAAGCATCATAATCATAAAGATACAATAAATACAAAATATCATAAAAATATTTTATTTCCATATTTAAATTATCACTTCCCTAATTACATGATCATCCTTAATTACATACCTAATAACCATATTTACAAGATATTTAACACCTTTCAAATCATAAATAAAGACCAACGAGGCACTTTGAACTAAACCAATGTAGGAATTGGAGAGTAACAGAAAATGAAACAAAAGCATGTCTTCCATTTAAATGCACCTTTGCTAGTTTATATGATTATTGATTCTGATTTAAACGTGAACTAGTCATTGTTTAAGCATTAGGCGACATTAAATTTTGATTCTCAACGCATCATGGACTCCTAAACATGATTTGACAAGTCCAAATTTGAAAGTGCATCCAGTGCAAAACAAATTCAGGTTAAAACAAAACCAAGTTCCAACCCATAAACTTCAGCACAGACCATTTATGAGAATCTGACAACTTAAAACTAGTCAATTTCTTCCATTGCCTCATGGTGGAATTTTCTTACTTTAAAAAATGATCTCCATCTACAAAATCATGGTGGAATAAAAGAAAAGTGGAAAAGTAACATGTGTGGAGCATGCTCAAAAGCAATAGCAGCAACATGTGTTGGATGTAGAAATTCCATAGGAATTGTAATCCTCTCAATTGGGGAGTAGTATTCTTTACTCTTGAGACTTGGATGATTGCTGTGTACAGCTTCATTATATCGCCAAGTACAACATATACTTTGTAGGGATCTATGTCATCAACGCCATCCTCTCCTGAGAGATAAGATAGATTGTTTCAATATATGAGAGTGCTGAGACCTGATGTCCCCATGTAAATTTTTTATGAAACATACTTAAGCTTTTGTAGTCAGAATCGCTTTGAAGAATTGATTGCAGGAACTTCTCAAAAGAAAGACTTGCTAGAAGAAGACTCTGATCAACTCACGAAGAAAAGAAGCTAACCCAATGCCGAGAAGAAACAAGTTTTATGGGGTGAGTTCACAAATCTGTTATCCAAAATACCATTTATGAAAATCTGACAATATAAAACTAGCCACTGTCATCCATTGCCTCGGGCAGATTTTAAACCAGTTGTCAGTTTTAACCCAGTTCTCAATTATGAAACTCAAATTCCTTGAACATGAAAAAAAGTGATGGCCCAAAATAATTAAGAAACTGAGACAATGACATTTAAAAGAATTTACTAAGAACTTGACAGCAACTATCAGTAATGTGAAAAGAGAAAGATACAAATGAGAGGGGCTTATTGGGCCTGGCAGCGCGTAAATCAGATTGATGGTGGTGCCAAACAAGTTAATTTGAGGGTTCAGGGATCATGCAATTTGATTGAGTTAAATGGAAGAAAATGCATTCAACTAAAGAAAGTAAGCTTTTCCATTCTAGAAATATTTTGCCTCGGGCAAATTCTAAACTAGCACAATCCAAGCAAGTTGATTTGAGGGTTCAGGGTTACATACATTGATACAGACATGGATGATTGAGTTAAAAGGAGGAAAATGTAATTCCACTTAAAAAAGTGAAGTTTTCCATTCAAGGAACATATCTTCAGTTCACCAAAGGAGCAATTTTCTTACTTTAAAAAATGATCTCCATCTACAAAATCATGGTGGAATAAAAGAAAAGTGGAAAACTAGTTTCACAGAAATCATGTTTTTGAAAGTAATTTGTGATAAGTTCCTAATTAACATTCAGACAAAAACTCTATCCAGTAAATTGATAACTAATAGAATATATAAGCTGCAACTGTTGTGAACCAGATATCACCTACCCTTCCTTATCAGTATATACCTCTTATATTCAACTTAAAATGCAAACTAAACTCATGTTTCTAATGTACACTCAAGTAGAAGTTGTTAATTAGTAAAATAAGCAAGAAGCAATCTCCTAACTATAGCCTTCAGCCTTGATGCATATAAATAAGTTAAACCGGTTCAGGAAGAAAGCACCAAAAGAACAAGAAAGATAACCTCAATGAACAAATACAGGGAACATGGAAACTGCATTGTCAACCTAAAAAGATGCAAAAATGTAACACCTCTTCTTCAAGGAGTGCTTAGTGCTTTATCTTCTGCAGTAACAACCAGCTTTCTCTCTGCAATATCACAACATGGTATTGGTATTCCAAGCTGCTTCTGCAATTTCTTCAGAACAAAAACTTCTGGATCTTTGCATATGGTTAGCACTGTTCCATTCCTACCAAGCCGACCAATTCGGCCAGCTCGGTGAGCATAGTGAATTGAATCCGTAGGCAACTCCAGATTAACCACAAGATCGCATTTTGCCACATCCAGACCCCTTGCTGATAATTCAGTTGTCACCAGAACTCTCACATCACCATTCTTGAATTTCTTCAGAATTGTTGACCTCGCAAGCTCCCCAAGATCCCCATGTAACTCGGCAGCTTTCATCCCACGGGCCTCCAGCTTGCAAACAACATCTTTTAGCTGCTTAGTATGGTTCATGAAAGCTATCACATATTTGGCGTGCAGCGCATAAATACACCTTCTCAATGTATCAACCTTGTGCTGCAACCTTACTACACAGTAATAGTGCTTCAATGCTGGAGGTAGACTCTCTACTGCTGCCTGAGATGGCATGGATGAGTTAGGACTGGAGCTGGCTGAAGATATTGCCAATTTGACAGGCTCAGCGGGAGTCACGGTTTCAAGTGGGACAACCTTGTTATCTCGGACAAGAAGCGGGTCACAACCCCAGCTCCTAGCTGCACTTACAACAGAGGACGACACAGTTGCAGAAACCATTATTAACTGGTGCTCAGCCCTTTCAGCATTTGAGTTTGGGTCTGCACCTGCATCGGATCTTCTCCCCACATGCTCCAACATCCGGTGCATGTCTTTCCGTAAATTAGAGGACAAGAGTACATCAACTTCATCCAATACTAGAAAACGACATCCAAGGGTGCGAAGTTTTCTAGCTGCACTAAGCTCGGCTATTCTACTAGGTGTCCCAACAACAATGGCAGGTTTATTTTTCCTGAGAGCTTCTTCCTGCCGGCTTCGGTTCCCGCCTCCCACTAACTGCTGAACCACTCTCTTGTTATCGCTTCCTAGTATCTTTTCAAGTTCCATCACTATCTGCATTCCAATCTCCCTCGAAGGAGCAACAATCAATGCTTCTATTCCCAATTTCTTCGCAGGCTCACCACCATCGCCATCTCCTTGAGGAAACTTATTCCTGAGTGGCCCAATAGCAGATAAAATAGGAAGGAGATAAGCCAATGTTTTCCCTGAACCTTTCCAAGACTCAATGATAACATCATGGTTCTTCAGAATGGTAGGAACTGCAGCACACTGAACCTCTGTTGGAACCGCGAAACCCTCATTTTTTAGCCTCTCAACCAACACATTAGGAAGGCCAAGTTCTGAAAATGACTTGGCAGCAAAAGGGGCAGGCTCTATTTGCTGTTGTTTCTCTATAACCCTAACTGGTTCCCTCTCATTACTGCCAAATGGCTTTCCTTTGTTCTTGAGAGATTCAGAGGTGGAACCTAATGGCTTATTAGGCTTATTTGATGCTGCTGCTGTTTCACTATGAAGTCCAATGCTTGAAAGAGTGAGGGAACCATGATGGGGTTCCACCTGGCTCCTACAATGGACACTACTGTGAAACCAAGCAAACCTAGAAGTGGCCAATGCCCTTCTCATTGGGAATGATTCTACAAAAAAATAGCAACCTTATACCTATTGGCGAGAAGTTAACGACAGTGAAAAGTTGAAACCTTGTTGGTTCTGTTTTTGGGAAGAGATGTGGGAAGCTTGTCGCTACTGCTGCCACCACACTGTTCTTGTGAGAGGGTTTCTAGCGAGATCATATATTTTGACAAGTTGATGTTTTTCTCTAATCGCAATGTGTTTAGTGTTTACTTTAAAAGAATATAACTAAAAATATTTCATGTCTCGTTTTGATGATAACAATGTGAATGTTATGGATCTAATTACTATGTTTTGAAATTCACAAGAATCATTTCTATCAAAACATCAAAGTTTTAAGATTCTACAACATTGTCTTATCCTAAGAAGCTCATGTCTTTTGATACCTCAAAGGAAAGACTTCGTCTCATCTTAGGTTGTATTGTCTTACACTCATTTGTTTGATCAAAGTACTTTGTACACCTTATATTTGTACAAGTCAAAGCTACAATGGCTTTTCTCATAGGTTAAAAAAAAGTGCCTCATCCAAAAGTACAAGTCATTTTAAGTCTTCACAAAAATGAAAAGAATAGTGCAATGGTCTATTTCATTAATACTTTCCGTACCATCTTTCTTGACAATGATCCAGGATAGATTTTCCAAGTACTTAGAACGGTCTAATGGCATTAAAACTCTGAGTGCATCTAAAATTCTTGAAAACTTGAACAATATGGGATTTTCATTTGCATCTAAAATTCTTTCATTCTTTCATCTATTTGTAAAACTCTTTGAGAGCCTTTATTGTCATATCACTTAGCACTACACTAGAGTTACTAAGCTTAAAGCATCTACTATTATCTCTGTTGAAGAATCATAAAGTAGATTAAACACGCTCACTCTAAGTTTGTGAAAATAAGAAGTCATGTAGAATACAAGGTTAATGAGAAGTCATTGGGAATACTTGTTAAATGGAGAAATCCTTGATAATAGTTACTAAGCTTAAAGCATCTACTATTATCTCTGTTGAAGAATCATAAAGTAGATTAAACACGCTCACTCTAAGTTTGTGAAAATCAGAAGTCATGTAGAATACAAGGTTAAGGAGAAGTCATTGGGAATACTTGTTAAATGGAGAAATCCTTGATAATACCTGTAAAAGAAGAAGTCCATCATAATTCTTGACTCTTTTGAGTGGATAAGCTTGGTAGGATACCAAGGACTGGACATAGACTAAGTTGTTATGGTGAAACATGATAAAATCTCTTGTGTCATTTCCTCTCGTCTTTATCTCTTTGTTATAAACTCTTCATATTTTCGCTGCTACTGACAAATGAGTTTTTCATAAAAGAATTTATAAAGTTTGATATACTTGTTGTTATTGTTTTTGTGAAAAGATTTCAAACATAATTCAACATCATTCACTTGGTTTATGTTTTGATGAGCTGGAATAGTTGTTTTGACAATCGTTGATAAGTCAAAGACCGAGAATGGGAAAAACTTAAGAGTTTGAAGAAGAGATCTCTTTAACGAGCAGAAAGAGAGGGTCTAATCAAAGCGGTAGCTCAAGAAATATCGCGCTATATTATGTCTTGCTTTGTCTTGCCGGACGGGTTGTGGTCCCAAATTAAAGGGATGGTGGCGATGCTTGACGTGGGGGGAATAAATTGGTTCAAATGAGATACTCTTTGTTGTTCCATGTTGGGTGATAACTTTGATTGGGATTTCAAAGCATTCAATTTAACATAGTATAGCATGTGATAATAGGTAACTTTGTTGCTTGTGCAACCATGCACAAGTAAAATTTGTGCATCTTCATAAACACCCTAAAATTAAGTTTAGGATGAAATATGTTCCATGACATATAGGATCGCACATCCATCCATATTAGTCATATAGGACCAGCACAGATGTGAAAAATTCATATGAACTCTTTTTTTTTCGGTCAAACATGTGAACTCCTTTAGCTACATGAATTGTCAATTGGGTAAAAATCTGACAATGTAAAGTGTAAACATCATGACATGACCCGTATTTTTTTTTTTTTGTTCATTTGACCACCAGTCTTCACGGGGGAAAGATGTCTCACGTGACTAATCTAGCTCGGGATACGATAGTGATGTCCCTAACCACAAAAGTATTGTTTTTTACCTCAGAGGGGATCGAACCCGGGCCAGAAGCCTAGGCGAAATCCTTTAAGAAAATGCACATTCACCACTTGTATCACTCTTATGGTTGACATGACTCGTCTTTGTTTTCAAATAATTTTTTCTCAAGGACCAAAAACTATAAAATTGTTTTTTCCATTGTTCAATTCGGATGGATCTTATCAATTAGGTGGAGTCTATGGTATCACCCACAAAATGGGGTGCACCGGTGTCCCTTACAAAAAAACTTTCATAAAAAGGGGGACACAATATGTATACGAATTTTACACCGTAGATATATTAATTAAGTATTTAAACGGTTTAGATTAAAGTTATGGATTTACTAAATTGCCCTGCCTTTCACTAAAACAATTCCTCTTCTTCCTTCCTGGTTATGGTTGTCTCGTCCTACTCCACTCACAACAATGCCGCTTTCCACCTCCCACCTGTTTCTCGCACCGGCAACCCAACTTCTCTACCTTAGCATAAACTTAATTTATTGGAGAGCACTTTGACCCTTTCTATTCTCCATTTCAAACCCTAATATGTGGAAGAATATGGGTCTCTCACTCTCTCAGTATCAGCTTCGTGGTGGATTTCATCCAATATCGCATCAACTGAGAAAATGTTTCAGGCATGAGGGAAAAGGGAGAGATATTTGCAGGATACTAAGGGAGTCCAATTCAGAAAAGTTACTTCCCAATTTAATGAATCAGAGCAAAACAACGTCAATAACTTGGCTTTGTATTTGTTGATTTTCATTTTTAAATCGGTGTTTTGGTTCCAATCTCTCCTCTATTTTCTTAAATTGATATTCTAGAGTCTTAATTTTTTAATTCAGAAAGAAGAGTGAACCCAGATGAGAGGAAGGGTTAGAGCTATATGAAGACATGATGTTAGGAAGAAGAAAAGAAAGAAGAAACCACACACGAAGAGAAGGAAGAAGAGAAAATTTCTGGGTGTCGCTCACTGAAGGTTATAACCGCCAGCAATGCATTAGGAATAAATTTGTAATCTTACTTCAAAATTATGGGGGACACCAGTGCACCCCTTTTTATGAGTGACACCGTAGACTCCACCCTTAAATTACAAACAAACATTCTACTCTAATAGTCTCTCTGTATTTTTTTTTGGATGAAAAAGAATGGACCAATAAAATTGGGCTCAAGGCCGAAAGCTCAATCCACAAAGGGGCATTAATGTCATTGAACAAAACCACGTTTCTCTTCTTCTACGCCAATAAATCATTCCAACATAAACCCTAATCTCTCACTTCTCTCATAGCGCAGCAGCAGACTCACAACCACTCCTCTTCCGCCTCCCCAACCATGGCTGCCGCCGATGCAACTCCCGCTCAGCCGCGCCTGCTGTCGCAGAAGGAGGCCGACATCCAGATGATGCTCGCCGCCGATGTTCACCTCGGCACCAAAAACTGCAACTTCCAGATGGAGCGTTACGTCTTCAAGCGCCGCACTGATGGTAAAATCTCCAACTGTTCATCCTGTTCTTTCGAATCATTATCATTTTTGTGTGAATCTGCAGCAATGTTAATATTATGATGAAAATACCTGAGATCTGAAAATTCTACAGATTTTATGTACTTTGTTTTGATTATTGGATAGGTATTTTGATTTAGAGTATTTTGCTTTTGTATTTGAAGTAGTTATGAGTGTTTTCAATTTTGAATATACTTTGTTTTGCATATAGGATAGGTATTTTGATTTTGTATTTGAAGTAGTTATGAGTTTAGGAGTGTCATGTAATTAACCAACTATGATTCAAATGGTCAATTTTATTATTGGGTATCATTTTTTTGTAAAAATGAGTTGTAAAAATGATTTTTTTTTTGTGAAAAAATGATAAGTTTTGGACATTATGTAGTTTGATTTGATTGATTTTTGTATTTTGGGTTATTAGGTATTTATATAATTAACCTTGGGAAGACATGGGAGAAGCTCCAACTTGCTGCTAGGATTATTGTTGCTATTGAGAATCCTCAGGATATCATTGTTCAGTCAGCTAGGCCTTATGGACAGAGAGCAGTGCTGAAGTTTGCTCAGTACACTGGGGCCAATGCAATTGCAGGGAGGCATACTCCTGGAACATTCACTAATCAGATGCAGACATCCTTCAGCGAGCCTCGCCTTCTCATTTTGACTGACCCAAGAACTGATCATCAGGTTATTACCTCCTTAGATGTTTGTTTGAGCTAGAAAGTACAACATGTGTGTTTAGGAGGAATATATTAATATTTTTTTGTTGGGTTCTGGATATAATTGATTTCATGTTGTCATTTTTTTGCCTGTCTTGCTAGATTTTACCTTGTGTTATTGATTTATGTGCAGCCTATTAAGGAAGGTGCTCTTGGAAATATTCCAACCATTGCTTTTTGTGACACCGATTCTCCAATGCGGTATGTTGATGTTGGAATTCCTGCCAACAATAAGGGAAAGCACAGCATTGGTTGTCTCTTTTGGCTATTGTCAAGGATGGTGCTGCAGATGCGTAGTACTATTCGTCCAGGGCAGAAGTGGGACGTAATGGTAAAGTATTTGCTGCTTTTATGAATATAGTGGTTGCTGTTTTACAGCTATGGAAATTCATTCTGTTACTAGATGTATTGCAAATGCCTCATTTACCATTCAGTTGAAGAAGTTATTTGTGTCATGAAATTTCCTTGGTGCAAGGGTTCAATTTTGCCATTTTCTTACAGGAAATTAGACTTAGTTAGGGGTTTACATTGTGTTCTTAGACCAATTTTCTTGTGCAGGTTGATTTATTCTTCTATAGAGACCCTGAGGAGACCAAGAAAGAAGAGGAAGAAGAAGCACCAGTGCAAGATTTTGCCATTTCAGGCTACAATGCTGCTGGGATGGACAGCTTCCCTACTGATGGCCAGTGGCCTTCTGCACTTGAACAACCCTGGTCTGAAGAAGTTCCCCAGCCAATCTCAGCTGTTCCTGGTAACTGGGCGGCACCAGAAGCTGCTGGTAAGAATTGTTGAACTCATCTTAGATATACACTAAGTTTTATTTTTGTTATGCTTGTGATAATGTTTGAATATGCTCAGCTTGGTCATTTGGCCTGTTTACTGGCCTTAGAAGTCGATGTCTGGATTTGTATTTTTGATGGAATTTCCTATTCACTCCCTTATTTTCATAAACTGTATGCCAAAAAGTTACTTGTATCCCATTGATCTGTGCTGGTCAATTCCCTTCATTATGCTACTGCCTCCTTTTCTTCCTATTTATTTGTTGTTTTATAAGTTGAAGATGACATCAATTAATGTTAGGCCTATTGTTTCATTATCATCACCTAATTAAGTAATTAGAGAATTTTGGTGATGATAATGGAAGTACTAATAACATTGCTCTCTCCCCTCTGGCTAATAACAAATACCAAATACAAGAGAATCTCTGATCCAGTGGTTATATGAAGCATATATGCCTTTTCTAGAGCTTTTTAAATAGTTATTGTTGAATGTTATGCAATATTTTTTGACCAAGTTCCTCTTGCAGGAGGTTGGGGTGAGACTGTTCCAGCTCCACAAGTTGCTGTGCCTGCAACTGAAACCATTCCTGCCGTTCCATCTGAACCAGTTGTCGCCACTGGCTGGGATTAGCTTTGAACAAGAGATTTTGATCATGGGGTGTTAATTTCATTGTCACCCACGCCCCTTATGTTGCTGGGGAATGGCCCTTCTCAGATTAGGAATGGAACTTCATTTACTTGTATTTTGAGATTTAAATCCTGTCAAATTTTGTTTTTTTGACATATTCAGGGAAACTTGATCGTTTGGATTCAGTAAATTAATTGTCTCAAACAGGTTTTTGATTAGCTTTATGTTCATGTTGCGTTTGGTAACTATACTTTATGTTATGTCTCGTGAGTTGTGTAAGAATGAAAAATAGCTTAATTAAAATTTGAGGCACAGCTGTTGTGTAGAAAATATTTCAATGAAAGCATAAAATTAACATGCGTAGTTAATTTAATACATTCTATTACAAATAAACCGACAGTGTAAGCCTATTATACAATGATAGTTCTAGTGTCATAGAGGCATATTAAAGTTGCAATTGTATTAGATACACATGGTAACGTAATTTAAACCCTTGTTTTTTACTATGTGATTATGTATAGGGAAATATTGAAATAAATTCATTGTTAACTGTGTCGGTTTTTATTTTGTTTTCGGATTTTTGTTTTAATCTGATCGTGAATTTGTGATTCACGTTTGATCCGTATATGGTGGGTCTATGAAGCTGTGATTTGGACTTGTCTTGCATATTTATAAAGCCCAGTGCATTAAAAAACATATTTGCTTCGAGATTCTTATTTTGGGATCTATTTTGAAAAATGTTTGGGAACTTAAGTTCTTCAGTTTTTAAAACTTGGTAGTGCATGTTTACATTACTAGGTTTTAGCTCCAAGCAAAATATTATTGGTTTTTTGTACCATGAAATGTAAAACTCAATATTGTTTGGGATGTGTATTCCAGTTTTTAAAACTCAATAGTGGTGATGCTGCTTCAATTAGTTATTTCACAAAGTCATAACTTTACAAAAATCAAAGTTGTAAGGAGACCATATAGAGAAGACACCCCCTTTTGACAAAAAAAGAGAGAAGACACCCTTAATGATGGAGAGGAAGCCTAAGTCAATGTTAATGTACATGTTCGTTGTTCGTTATTCCTATATAATGGCATTGTCACCGTCTATGAGAAACATATAATACTATTCCCTTCTATCTCTATAATGGTAACTACAAGCAAAAAACCAGTGAGGTGTTCCCACTCTTAGGAGGGATGAAGACGATTCATGAAGAAAACAACAATCAGAATAAAGGCAACACCGAGTAAGAGGTTAACCAATAACCTCACCAATCTCCTACCAACAACAACAATCGAGCAATCAAGTTAAGATATGGTGTCATTAGAAGGTTAGAAGCCTGCCACCAGGTAGTGCTACTTCGCATTCAGGAGAAGGAACAGAGGGTTGGCCAACCATGCTAGGTGAATCGTGAGAAGGACAACCTCATGTCAATCCGGATAATGAGGCTATTGAGTGACATTTGCACTAGTTGGAACACTTTCTTCAGAACTGAAATGATGAAGGGCACAAGGATGTCAAGAAGCGAGGCACAACATGGGGAGTCACGTCCAAGAGTGCACTCGTGTGAGGAGACAACCCTCTCACAATTGGTGAAGGTTGACAACCTTCCTTTCTTGACTCCCTTTCAAGATGACCTCGTTGATTTTTCAAATAGAATGAGACTTTCAGAAGCTCTATTTCATGGAGTCATACACAGAGGAGTTTGATCTTTGTGAGCACACTAATAGTTTCAAAATGAGATGAGATTTTTTGGAGCCTTCGACCAACTGCTTCTTAGGAGCCTTCAAATCCGGGGCTCCTAGGTCGATCAGTACTTGGAATGACCATTCTTCCTAGTTTACCCACCACTAGATCACCAATCGAGACATGCCAAAGATTTCATATTTACTAGCTCAGATCGATCAAGAAATGAGATCAAGAGTCCTTGAATGCATTCTTATCAAGGTTCTAAAATGAAACCTCTAATTTGACCCTGGACCTTCCTCTCGGTATCATGCTCCATATAGAAGTGGAATCGCTTCGAAAGGGATCCTCACCCGATTAGACTCTTGTCAGCCATCAGCCACATACAATGATTGAATGTTAAGAGAGATCAGTGAAGTTTGTTAGTAAAGAAAACCATATGGGTGAAGTTTAGGTAATTGAGAACGATCAGAGCTAGAGAGAAAAGTGAAAATCAAAATCCTAAGAAGAGAAAATTTAAACCTCCCGCACCCAATAGTCAGTCCGAATTCGTGAGAGCATGTTTTGATTCATATACACATCTCTTAAGATGTGAACGATCTATCAAGATAGTATGCAAGGTGTATTTGCCAATACACCTCGACCTTCCCCACCTTGAAGGAAAAACACCACCAATATGGCTTAACATTTTCCCTTTCATAATAGGTATGCCCATATGTTAATTGTTTAAATTGCTTATATGCTTGACTCTCTTCAGGTTTACAACAACCCTGACTATATATTTGAGTAAGATGCATTTTTTAGGTACACACTTGTTTCTACCTAAATCCTTTTTTTTTTGACCAACTGACTTGGACGTCAAAGTGTCTTATAAGTACCCACCTCTCTGGTGCCCACTACTGAAACCAACATGTGAAGGGGGCTTCGTGCAAAAGAGATCACGTCATCAAATGAGAAGGAACCCTGTCCGAAAGTCACGCCTAAAGGTTCGAAGATTCAAACAATTTTCAAAGAAATTATCATCATCATTATTTTTTAAGTTGAGTAATGACTTGTTTTAGACTATGTTTGGATTGATGGGTGAGATGGAAACGGATGAAACAGATAGAATGATAGATTGTTCTCTTGTTTGGGTATGTTAATGAAGAGTAAGATCAGATAGAAATTAGTGGTATAAGTGCTATCTAATTCCATTGAAACCTATCATTTTGCTTCTCTCACAATTTGGAAGGTCTGAAATAAAATTAGAATTTTACTATTTAATTTTTTTTATCAATTTACAGTTATAAATTTTTTGTAACATTTCTTTGCTGCACCTTTAGGTTTTAAAGGCGGTTTAAAAATAATCCGGTTTTAAATAAAAATCCGGTTTGTAATCCGGTTTAAATATAAATCTGTTTTGAACCGGTTCTGAACCATTTTAGGAAATAAAAGTGGACCGGTTCACAAATCCAAACCATATAAATGGATTTTAATTGGATATGGTTTGGGTTTGGTTAAAAACCAAACCATGCACACCCCTACCTTTAGCTTTGCTTCGTTTCTTTCGTACTCCTCTGACCAACAGTTGCGTTTCTTTGCTGTTTCTTCATGCAATTGATTAGATTGGATGTTCTAACTGTTATGAATTATGATCATGTTATAACACGTTTCTATGTTTTTATGGCTTTATTAGATTGAATTTTGTTGCCGCATTAATAACATGTTGCTGCATTCTACCTGTAATTTATTTCCCCAACTACTTATTCTTTTATTATTCAATTGCTTATTCTTTTATTTTTCAATTGTAAAAGATTTTAATGTTATCAAACCATAACCCCGAAGTGTGGCTGCGGTTTATTGCTTTTCGGCCTGGCTTTTCCTCTGCTACCACTCAGGCTTGGATTCCCTCTCAGGTTACGGGGTGAACTCGAGTGTGTTTGTAGTAGTCTTACGGGGTCTTTGGGGGGTGTAGATTGTCCCGCCGGAGAGGTTTTGCTGGTTGCTCTCTCCGGGTAATTTTGTGTCAGTAATAGTAGATGATGCGTATAGTAATCACCACCATTGCATGGGTATGGTTTGTGATTCGTCCGACGCTTGGCTAGGAGGTTTTAATCGGGTTCTTCTAGAGGGGAGTCCTTTCTTGCTGAGCTTCAGGCCCTGCGAATGAGCCTCTTGATGGCGTGCGGAGGGGGTTTTAAACGTGTTGGTAAGATTGCTTGGAGTTAGTGAATGCTCTAAAGAGGAACTGTTATGACTTTCATGTCTATGATAATATTTTGATAGATCTGCATCTTCTTGTGTCGCGTGATTGAGAGTTTCGCCTTCATCATGTGCATCGGGGTTAGAATGCCTCTGCGGATTGCCTAGCCGGGATTGGCGCATAAGTTCAGTGTGTTTTTCTTGACTTGCCCTCTTCGCCGGATTTAGTTTTGCCTTTTATTTCTAGAGACTTGTTAGCTTTCTAGTTTTCTTGTTTAGTTTTCTCATTCACCAAATAAAAAAACCCCGATATAATAGGTTGAGAGGAAATTGATATGATGAGCTTTTAATTTTAAAGTAAGGGAAATATATCTTATCGACATGTGGGTTGGGTGGGAGGGTCCATGGATTAATTTTTGGAGGGTACGAATTATCTTTCCGACGTATTAAAAAATATATCTTACCAAAACATCGAAAAAGTAAATGTAATATAAGAATAAAAAAGTAGTATAATTTATTGCACTCCACGCATTATTTAAAGGGTAATGATATATACACACCTCTTTTTTTATACATTTCATCTCCCTCCTCTTATTATCTATCACATCTTATACTTTCTCACTCTTACTTTTTCTTTTCTTCCTATCTCTCTCTTCCTCCACCTCATTCCACCTCATTTTGAGGTGTGAATAAATAATTATTGATTATTTAAACAATGAAATTATAACTTTATTCATAAAATGCTTGAACAGTGAATTTTATTTAGTACATCGAAAAGATGAATTACATCTTTCAGGAATTGATCTTTGGACCTTTCTCACTCAATCCATATGTCATCTAACTCTTACTACTTGAGCTATTATTCGTTTGAGCTGCTGCATTATATTCCAAACATAGTTCTTTTTTGTTAATTTTTTTTTAAATCAATTTTTGTTTTTGTTAAATTTGGTGCAACGTCCATTCATGATTTTTCATCCCGTGAGACCGTGCGATACACGAGTGACTATTATTATAGCAGAAAAAATGTATCAATTAATATTATTATTATTATAATACCCAACATATCCTCGTTTTTCATTTTTGTTCTTTCTGCAAATCTCTGTATATATGGAGTCACCACCAACACACTCACGTTACCCCTCCTTCACCATTGGATCTACCAATCTCTCACCTTCTTCTTCACTGACCCATTTCCCTCTCTCTAAGGGTAACTGCATTCCTCTTTCTTCAAAATCTTGTCCATTTTTCATGTTCATTTTCCTGTGTAGTTCTGTTACATGTGATTGTGATCATTGAGCTGAGTCTGTAAAAATTTGATTTTGATTGGAATTCTGAGGACCCTTTTAGCTGAATTGATCAGGGTTTTTCTTGTTTTTTCACATTGTGTTGTAGGGGAGGTTTTTGTTTTTTCACTTTGGTGAGTAAACTGTGTATTTAAGAACCAATGGCGCGTAAGAAGATCAGAGAGTATGATTCTAAGAGGCTGTTGAAGGAGCACTTTAAGAGACTTTCTGGCCAGGAATTGCCCATCAAGTCTGCACAAGTATGCATTCTCAATTTCTCATCATGGTTTATTGTTTAGTTTGTTGAATTTTTTAATTGTTCTTGTGTTGGCTTGGCTTTGAATCTTGTACCTTCAGATTTGTTTGGTTTGTGAAATTGCAATTTAAAGTTTTGTTAGCTTCTGTTAATTATATGACCCTATATTTATATTAATCCTATGTGATATCTCAAAGGACATTTGAGTTTTGTAATGATAGAAATTAGAACGTAGATCCGGTGGATGAACATTGAACTAGTCTTGTTTGTCCTTCTGTGACCTCATTTCATTGCATTAGTCAGTTAAAAAAAATTCAAATCTTGAAGCTTCCTTTATTTAACTAACTTACTACAAACAATGTATAAACAATGTATTGCGTTTAGTTTCTTTCCTTGGTTAAGTACATGGTATGATGGTTATCTCATGATGTTCACATTATCCAAACTTGTTATTTCCTAATCCTTACTGCCATCAGACAGTTACCCCTGCTGTTTAACTATGCTGGTTTGTAGAATAATGTATTAGCTTCTGGATCCCATTAGTATATAGCTGGGCTTTGTGATTAAGTTCAAATTTGCATATTAATAAGCTACCCCCAACTTACAAATTCAATCTGTACAGCTTGCATCTTGAATAATAAAGTTGTGTGATGATTTATTTTGTAGGTCACAGAATCAACCGATTTTAATGAGCTAGCAGGGAAGGAACCCTGGCTCTCATCTTCAAAATTGGTTGTGAAACCTGACATGCTATTTGGAAAGCGTGGAAAAAGTGGGTTGGTTGCCTTGAATCTTGATTTGGCAGATGTTGCTTCTTTTGTGAAAGAGCGTCTTGGCAAAGAGGTATTTTCTTTCTCCTCTGTCCCTCCAAACTTTACTCAAATTGTGAACACTTTTTCTTAGTACTTTATGTCTATCCTTTAAGGTTTGCTCATATTTCTCTCTAAAATTTAGGTTGAGATGGGTGGATGCAAAGGGCCTATAACAACTTTCATTGTTGAACAATTCATCCCCCACAACGAGGAGTTTTACCTTAACATTGTCTCGGAGAGACTGGGGAACAGTATAAGCTTTTCTGAATGTGGAGGAATTGATATTGAAGAGAACTGGGACAAGGTACCAAATTGCATATTGTTTTTACCTTTTAAAAAATAAATCTCACTGTAATTTTTACTCATATCTTCCCTCATAGTTTCCTGAGCTACAAAATGGTCTGTTCGTATTTCAGGTTAAGACTGTATTTATTCCAACAGGAGTGTCTCTTACATTAGAGAATATTGCCCCTCTTGTTGCAACCCTCCCATTGGAGGTATATTCACTTGACTAACTTGTTTTTACATGAACAGGTCAACTTAGTTACTTTTTTTTTTTACCTAACATGTATTTCAGCTTTCTACATTTTATTGATGTTAATGAATACCTAATACTATTTTGTTTGTGGCACTTTATTTCAATTATTTACAGATCAAGGGAGAAATTGAGGAATTTCTCAAAGTGATTTTCGCTCTATTTGAAGGTATACTATATAATATAACAAAAGATCATGTGTGCTTTTGAAGACAACTTCATTGACAGATTCCCTTAAATTTAAATATTTTATTTCTATTACCTCCTTGTATGTTAGATCTGGATTTCACTTTCTTGGAGATGAATCCTTTCACTTTGGTTAATGGAAAGCCGTATCCTTTAGATATGAGAGGGGAGCTAGATGACACTGCTGCTTTCAAGAATTTTAAGAAGTGGGTTTCTTCCATCCAAAGAGTATTAACTTTTATAAGGATGCATATAATTGTTAATATCTCTAACTAATCAAGAAAAACTGAATCATATTTCACAGTTCACATTTTTTATTGAGTATGCGTGTTGTTATTATTTTCAGATGGGGAAACATTGAATTTCCATTGCCATTTGGAAGGGTTATGAGTCCTACCGAGACTTTCATTCATGGATTAGATGAAAAGGTGAACAAATATAATTTTCAGCTTTATCTACAATTGCATTCAATTCATTTATAACTTTGTCCTTAAGCTGCAAATCTCAATCATCTTTGCTTCTATGTAATACTAAGATATGGTCTGCAGATTGTCAGGGTCAATTAAATTCCTTGTACCAACCTCTTATCCATCATGAATAATATCATTTCTTCTAGTTATGGTTGTATGAAAGTTCTATGAAAAGCTTATGATGTTTGTTTGGATGTTTTCTGCTGCCAGACAAGTGCATCTTTGAAATTCACAGTATTAAACCCAGAGGGCCGGATTTGGACAATGGTAGCTGGGGGAGGCGCTAGCGTCATCTATGCTGACACAGTGTGTTTCTATTACTTCAGAACTAAATACATTGCTAAACTATATTCTCTCTTGATATTAAGCAACAAATACTAATTTATTAAAACAGGTAGGAGATCTTGGCTATGCTGCTGAGCTTGGAAATTATGCAGAATATAGTGGTGCACCCAAGGAAGATGAGGTCTTGCAGTATGCCAGAGTTGTCATTGATGTAATTAATTCATCTCACTACATTGTTTTCAGTATAATCATTTCCGATTTGCAGATTCAATATTGTTCCTTTAACATGATGAGCCATTCTTTCTTTGGAGTGTGTAAGGGTACTTGAAACTGATACTGTAGTGATTTTAGTTACATGTCCATGATAATCTCTTTGCAGTGTGCAACTGCAAATCCTGATGGCCAAAAGCGAGCACTTGTGATAGGGGGAGGAATAGCTAACTTCACCGACGTTGCTGCTACATTCAGTGGCATAATTCGAGCTTTGAAGGAGAAGGTAAGCCTTATCACAATGAAGCTATGCTCAGTTATATCAAACGATGATTTGCTTGTAGCAGAGTTAATAAATTATTGAGCTTTATTACAAACCAGGAACAAAAGCTAAAAGAAGCAAAGATGCACCTCTATGTCAGGAGAGGAGGTCCCAACTACCAGAAGGGCCTAGCGAAAATGCGGGCACTTGGAGAGGAGATTGGCATCCCTATTGAGGTGGTACAACTGATACCTTTATTGATTGTGTTGAGAAGTCCACGTTGACTAAAGATATAACTAAATAATTCATTAAAAAGAGTTATGCAACCCTCACCCTTAAACTAGTTTTTGGGGTAGAGTTAGTCATAACTCATAACCTAATTCTAATATGGTATCAGAGCTTATCATCGACCCATTTCTTGGGCCACCCGCTAATGGGCTACCCGCATATGTCCAGTCCAGCCCTAGGGGTCATGTGTGTTGAGAAGTCTCACATTGACCAGAGATATGATTCAATAATTCCTTATAAAGACCTTACCCAAATTCTAATAGGTTGTTTTAAAACCAACTTATTGTGTTCATCAAGTTTGTTTTGAGGAACTTCCTCTTATCTAATATGGTCTCTTTCCAGGTTTATGGACCCGAAGCAACAATGACTGGTATATGCAAACAAGCAATCCAGTGCATCACTGCTGCTGCTTAAATATCCATTCTTAGGCGAGTTATTTCATTTTCATTTGTAGTTTCAAGTGATTGTTGATTCTCAATTCTCTTTCCTATTCTCAGAACTGTGAAATTAGGTGAGTTAGAGCATATGTTGTTACTATTTTAGTCATCTAATAAAGTGATCAAGGGTGTTTTGTATCATGTATAATTCTGATCGTGCAGTCTTGACTCTTGACACAATGAAGTGATATGTGTAACTTGTTTAAGTTTTTCGATGCTACAATTTTTCTTACTGAAATAAATGGATTTTGTTATCGATTAATTTTACAGATTCTTTAAGATTGATTAATTGTGATTAATTTATTATAATAAATCAAAATAAAAGTAAACAAATGTTTTTTCCCTTTGTAATAAAAAAACAAAGACTGAGTTAACTTACAGACATATTTGGTGATAAGTAGTATACAAATAATAATAGCATATGATTACTAAAAGACCAAAACTTTATTAAACAATGAGTTTTATTGTCCTGAAAGATAGCTCAAGTGATAAGAGGGGATTTGGGTTTGCCACCCTAGGTATGGGGCTTGACACCCCACTTATTCGATACAGGATTTAAAGTTCCGTATTAATATGGGATATAAAATTCTGTATTTGTTTCAGTATGTAAAGATAAATGCCTTTTCAACTTCATTTGATACGAAACTTTAAGTTCCGTAGGGTAGTTCAGGGTTTTTAAAAAAAAAGGGTAGGGTGGACATATTTGGTGGACATATCAGTTGGGGAGGGGGAGGTCCAAGGATCAACTCTGAAGGGATGTAGTTTACTGTAGTTTATATTTTCGATATACAAAAAAAATACAATGAGTCAACTGATGATCCACATGCTCACATGGATAGATTCACCAGACACTGTGAGTCTCTGAAAATGCGTGATGTCAACTTAGATAATGTCCGAATGATTCTCTTTCACTATACACTGAGGGATGATGTTGTAGACTAGCTGAGGTCACAACCTCCTAATAATATCTTGTCATGGGAGGACTTGGCAGAAATTTTTTTCACCAAGTTCTTCCCAACCACACATCAGGAAGGCAAAGCAGGAAACTTATGCCTTTAAACAACACAAATTTGAAAATTTGTATGAGGTTTGAGAGCGGCTCTAGGGGCTTCTAAGGAAGTGTCCAGATCATAAAATCTCTACTGGTAAACAAGTGGATAAATTATACTCATCATTGAACAAGTAAACGAGAGATAAGTTGGACACAATAACTTATAGTGCATTTGAGTCATTTCCTACACCCTTGAGATCATCAGCAACTTGGCTTCTAGAGCTTCACAGTCAAATTATGACAAGGAGAACCGAGAAGAAGTTCTTGAACTTAAGTCATTTGATGTCGTCCTTGCTCCAATAAGAAGCTATCCCAAAAAGTGGATGCTATGGTGCAACGAATGGAAAGTAGGCAGAAGAATTCTGAAGATGTTCCATTCGATGAAGAGGTGAAGGCGATGGGTAATCCTATTAACAACCCCTATCAAAATACTTACAATCCGGGTTGGAGGAGTCACCCAAACTTCTCGTGGAAAGATCAAAGGCAGTCACCATCTTAAGACCAAGAAAGTGGGAAGAAGAGTCATGAAGAGATCGTGGGAGAACTAGCCCAAGCCACTAGCAAGTTCCAGATGTCGACGAAGAGCTTCATCAATGAGTCTAGGAAAAACTACAAGAATCAGAAGGCTCCTATCAAGAATAAGGAGAACCAGGTGGGACAAATTTATAAGCAACTCGCTGAAAGACTTACTAATTCTATAGAAAATTGTTATGCTATTACATTAGGAGTGAAATAAGTTTGAGTGAGAGAAAAGAAAAAGAGAGTAAGAACAATGAAAGACAGAAAAATGAGAGCAATGATGAAAACAAAGAGAGAAAAGAAAGGGGAGAGAGAAAATGTGAGCTAAAAATAATAATTACGTAGAAGTCCATTTTCCCGTTTTTCCACTAATATAGCAAAAATGATACTGGAGAAACAATTCTCCAAGTTTGTTTCTTTGTTCAAGAAGCTGCGAGTTTATGGAGAACACGCCTCAATATAAAAAGTTTATGAAGGAGCATCTATCGAAGAAAAAAGAGACTGGGTGAGGAGGATGAAACCGTTGTACTGACTAAGGAGTGCAGTGCTATTATACAATGAAAGCTATCACCCAAACTGAAAGATCTAGGGAGTTTTACTCTACCTCTTAATTTTGGTGCTCTGAAGAAAGAAAGAGCGTTATGTGATTTGGGGGAGAACATTAACTTAATGCCCCTAGCCATGTTTGAGCGACTTGATGTTGGAGAACTGAAGCCAACAATGGTGATGCTTCAACTGGCGGACCGCTCCATTGTGACTCCTTGGGGAGTTGTTGAAGATGTGTTGGTGAGAGTAGGAGAGTTTGAGTTCCCAGTGAATTTTGTAATAATTGATGCGGAGGAGGACTCCAAGATACCATTGATCTTGGGAAGAACGTTCCTAGCCACATCACAAGCAAAAATTAATGTGGGAAAATGAATGATGTCTTTGAGGGTAGCTGATGAGAAGCTCACTTTCACCATCCTTGGCTTGAAGGTGAAGCCCATTGAGAAGAATGATGCATTCTTGGTTGAGATGTTGTAGGAGTGGAGCGATGAGAAGCTAAAACAGTTCTTCCCCACACAAAAAGCTAGAGCACCAAAGAAGGAGGAGGACAACCCGAAGAGCAACCAATCTGAACCAGTTCTTCTTGCAAGCATGGTTGACAATATAGGACGGAAGAAATAGAAAGTGGAATGAGGATTCTTCCTTGCCAACATGGAGTAGAAACAGGAGAAAGCGAAAGGAGGATGATTCCTATGGAAGCCAAAGCGTAAGAAAGATGAGAAACCTCTTATCCCTTTTAACTCTAAAGTGATTGATTGTGCGCATGCTTTTGAAGTTTCTTGTCAGAATATGGTGAGTCTATGTGTTGAGTTCAAAGATCTCGGAAGTGAAATTCACTACGGGGTAAACCCCGCCTAGAATTCTTAGTTCGGTGAAGTCCAAAAAATACTATAAAATTGTGCTTTTTGGGAGACAATCCAAGAATATAAAAAAGAAAACCAAAAAAAAATTCCTTTTTAGTTCGAGTCTTTCATTTATGTTGAGTGTTAGTGTTCTCATGAGTTATTTGAGCTATAATTGTGGTATTTTTAATAGTGTGCTCATTTTTGTAAGGACTGAGAATTTTACATGATTGAAATTGAGTTGGAGGACCCAAGTGACAGATTCCTGGTACTATTACCTTTTGCACCCATATTGAGTACAAAGAGTTTTTCTAAACCAAATATATCTCCGGTATTTACATGATCATGCAATTTACAAGATGCAACTAAATATAAATTGAATGATCATGTAATTACTTGAGAGATAATCGGTTAAGGAAAATTCTCTGTACTCAATATGGGTGCAAAAGGCGATAGTATCAGGACTCCGTCAATTGGGACTTCGGCTCAATTTCAATCATGTAAAATTCTCATTCCTTGCAAAAAATGAGCACAGTATTAAAAATACCATAATTATAACTCAAATAACTCATGAGAACCCTAACACTCAACATAAAATAAAGACTCAAACTGAAAAGGAAAATCTTTTTGGTTTTTTTATATACTTCGATTGTCTCCCAAAAAACATAATTTTACAATCTTTGTTGGACTTCACTAAACTAAGAATTCTATCTGGGGTTTATCCCGTAATGCATTACACTTCCAAGATCTTTTGAACTGAGCACATAGACTCACCATATTCTTACAAGCAACCTTAAAACACGCACACAATCATTCACATCAGAGTTAAAAGGGATATGATGGTTCTCATATTTCTTACACTTTGGCTTCCATAGGAAGCATCCTTTTTTTTTTTTTGCTTTCTCCTACTTCTGCTCCATGTTGGCAGGAAGCATCCTCCATCCACTTTCTCTTTCTTCCATTCAATATTGTCAACCACGCTTGCAGGAAGAGCTGGTTCAGATTGGTTGCTCTTCGGGTTCTCTTCCTCCTTCTTTGGTGCTCTAGCTTTTTGTGTGGAGAAGAATTGCTTCAGCTTCTCATCGCTCCACTCCTCCAACATCTCCACCAAGAATGTATCATTCTTCTCAATTGGCTTCACTTGAGGCCAATGATGGTGAAAATGATCTTCTCATCAACTACCCTCAAAAACATTGTTCCTTTTCCCACATTAATTTTTTATTGTGATGTGACTAGGAACGGTCTTCCCAAGATCAGTGGTAACTTGGAGTCCTCGTCCTCATCAATTATTACAAAATTCACTGGGCACTCAAACTCTCCTACTCACCAACACATCTTCAACAACTCCTTAAGGAGTCATGATGGAGCAGTCCGCCAGTTGAAGCATCATCATTGTTGGATTCACTTCTCCAAAATCAAGTCGCTCAAACATGGCTAGGGGCATTAAGTTAATGCTCACCCCCAAATCACATAAAGCTCTCACTTACTTCAAAGCACCAAAATTAACAGGTAGAGTGAAACTCCCTAGATCTTTCAGTTTGTGTGGTAGCTTCATTTGTAGAATAACACTACACTCATCAATCAGCACAACAGTCCCATCCTCCTCACTTAGTCTCATTTTCTTCGACAAAATCTCCTTCGTAAACTTTCATATTGAGGCATATTCTCCAAGACTTCAGAAAATGGGAGGTCCACTCGTAGCTTCTTGAACCTAGAAACAATCTTTGTGAATTGCTTCTCCAATCTCCTTTTTACTATAGTAGTGGGAAGAAACGGGAAAATGGACTTCTACAGAATTATTATTTTTTAACTCACCTTTTTTCTCTCTTATTTTTCTTATTTACACTGTTCTTGATCTCTTTTTCTTTTCTCCAACTCAAAGTATTCTTCTCCTTAATGTAATAGTAGAACAATTTTCTCTAGGATTAGGAATAGTGTTACTAGGAAACATACCTGGAGGTCGTTCAGTGAGTTGCTTAGAAATATGTCCCACCTGGTTCTCCTGATTCTTGATAGAAGCCTTCTGATTCTTGTAGTTGTTCCTATACTCATTGATGAAGCTCTATGTCGATATCTGGAACTTGCTAGTGGCTTGGGCTAGTTCTCCCACGATCTTTTCAAGACTCTTTTTCCCACTTTCTTGGTCTTGAGATAATGACTCCCTTTGATCTTTTCACGAGAAGTTTGGGTGATTCCTCCAACTCGGATTGTAAGTATTTGGATAGAGGTTGTTGATAGGGTTGCCCATAGCCTTCACATCTTCATCAAATGCAAAATATTCAGAGTTCTTCTGACTACTTTCCATCCGCTGCACCATAGCATCCACTTTTTGTGATAGCTTCTTGTTGGAGCAAGGACAACATCAAATGACTCAACTTCCGGCCACTTTATGTTTATGCTCTAAATTAACTAAATTTGGAATGAAATGACGTATAAATAAAAATAAAAATAAAATATAATTGGTTGTTGGTACGAAACTTAACTATAATAAAATAAAAGAAAGTGAATAACACGTTAAAGTAAATTTCATTTAAAAGCGCGCTAGGGATCCCGATTTCGTTAACCCTCCCCCTATGTATCTCCTCTATCAATTATAATTATGAATTCAATTAATTATCAAGGTGCTAATAAGTCTAAATGTCCACTTATTAATTCCTTGCATAAATGTCACTTTCAATTAATTAGTGATAGTTAATTCATTTAGTATCTAATCCTAATTAATCATAGAAAAAGTTCAATTCAGTTCAGGTAAACGCAAACAATTTGTTATCTCTATCCTAAGGTGCAAAGACCCTTGCTCAATTTCTCATTAAATCTCTAAATTCTACTAATTTCGTAATTGTATAGAACATAGCATGATAAACTATTGCAATAAAATTATAGAAAGATTCAATTAAAACAGAGAAGAAGTTCATGACTGAAAAGTGAATCCATAATTATAACTGAAACTGTTCCACCACATATGTTTCAAAGAAAAACTACCTCAATCCTTAGCGCTTGGGAGTTTAGCTACTCATAATGATAATGATTTCAAGAAAGAAAAGTAGAAGAGTTACCTAAGGAATCAATGGTAAAATCGCAATTGTTCTTCGTCTTCTTTTTATTCCCACAGCTGCTGCACTCACGTTCTAATATCTATTCCTTTTGTTTCTTTTATTTATGCAAAATAAATCAAAATCAAAATAAAACATTAAAAAGATACTTTTTGGTTTCTTTTTTACTCTGTTTTGGTTTCTAACATTCAAAAGATACTAATTCAAAATAAAACTTATCAACTAAAAATAAAATAACTTAAATCCTAATAAAAACAAACTAAAAAATTCAAAAATTCAATAATAATAGAATAATAAATCCGAAAATTTAATAAAATAAAAATATAAATAATAACAACAAAATAAACCTAAAGATTTGAAAACGGAATAAATTAGATGATTCTTGATAAAATAAACCTAGAGAATGATCAAAAGATAAGCCTAAATAATAATAATGAAATTAGAAAAATCTAGAAAATAATTTTGGTCAGATTTTATTATAAAAATTCAAAAATAAATTATTTTTGAAACTGAAATAAATTAAAATTAGGAAATGATGAATTTAAGGAAATAAAATCAAGAATAAATTAGAATCATAAATAGTTAGGAGCATCAAACCCTATATGAATGTCTATAAACAAAGGAATATTTTTATGGTAGAGGCACATTCAAAATTCGAGAAAGAACTAAAAAGAATGATCATAATACATTAATACGTGCGAGAAAAAAAGAGTAACACCCTGTGAAAGATCACTTTACATCATCCAAGTTAGTAACCCTTGTCCCTTTACTTGATTTGTTTAGTACAATACATATACATGCTTAATTACATGCTAGTTAGTATGCTTTTTGTTAGATAATATTTTCTTATTTAATTATTTATGTTTTATGGGTAGTATAGTCTTTTACTCTTGACCTATTTAAACTTTGTTTTGTCTCTTATTGTAATACTCTTAGACAATTGTTTTCCTCCAATGAAACCCTAGCACATCTTTCCCTTATGTTCTCTCTTCATCTTTTCTATTTCTCTTAACATGGTATCACAGAGCTGGTTGATCCACGTGATATACTCTTGATTTTGTGCTCCACCACATGATATACTCTTGATTTAGTGCTCCCCCACGTGTTGATAATTTTGTGCTCCTTCGTTGATGATTTTGTGCTCCACGTACCACATGTTTTCTTATATGGTTTGACCTCAAAGCAAACATCTCATCCCTTTGCTATCCTTGCTGCGGTAATCGATGGAGTTGCTGTGACTCTTAGTTCCTTTGATATAGTTGCTGTTAAGGTCACTTTCTTTTTATTTGTATTTCTTTGTCTCTATTTGCAATGGCTGGTGAAAAAGATGATTCACTTCAAGCAATTAGTGTGCAATTGAATGGTAAAAATTATCCATATTGGAGCTATGTACTGAAGAATTTTTTGAAAGGCAAAAGAATGTGGGGTTATGTTTCTGGCACTTTTCAAACACCAAAAGACAAGAAAGATGGAAAATATGAAACGGAGCTCGAATCTTGGGAAGCAAATAACTCAAAGATTATTACTTGGATTAATAATTCTGTTATGCAGTCTATTGGCTTTCAGTTAGCAAAATTTAAAACAGCGAAGGAGGTTTGGGATTATTTGAAAAAGTTGTATGCGCAGTCCAATTTTGCCAAACAATATCAGCTGGAAATTGACATTCGAGCTCTCCAACAAGATGACATGAGCATTCAAGAGTTCTATTTTGCTATGTCTGACCTCTGGGATCAGTTGGCCCTCACTGAATCTGCAGAACTGAGCGCTTTTGCACCGTACAGTAAACGTAGAGAGGAACAACGTCTAGTTCAATTTCTAATGGCTCTTTGAAATGATTTTGAGGGGATACGTGGGTCGATTCTGCATCGTAATCCTCTTCCATCTGTTGATTCAGTTGTTAGTGAATTGATAGCTGAAGAAGTTCGCTTTAAGTCCCAATCTGATAAAGGAAAGGTTGACAGAGGAATTCTTCAAAGTCCAAATTCTTCTGTTCTTGCTGCCCCTCCTTTTAAAGGAAAATCTCATGGAAAAGTTGGTCTTGATGAATGTAGCTTTTGTAAGCACAAAGGGCATTGGAAAGCCCAATGCCCAAAACTGGTGAACAAGGCACAACAAACACAACAATCCTCTCAATGGAAGCCTCCGAGTCAGTTCAACCAAAGCAACTTTAAGAACTTCAGGCCTCCGACACCTAATACTAATGCAGTTACTCCTGTGTTTGATGAGAGCCAATCTGTTTCTGGTCCTTCCTTAGATGATCTTGCTGCACAATTCAACAAATTTCTTGCTGCACAATCGTCAGCCATGCCTGTACCGTCTTCCAATCACTCATATTCCATGTCTGTTATGTCTGCTGCACAATCTTCTGCCGAGTCCAACATAGGTTTGTCCTCCACCAGTCCCTCAGGTATTTTTCCATCCTTGTGGATCCTTGACTCTGGAGCATGTCATCACATGTCACCTGATCTCAAATCATTTGTGTCCATACACCCTGTTTCAACTGTACCTATTGTAACAACTGATGGCACACCTTTACCTGTAGCAGGAATTGGTTCTGTTTCCACATCTCGTTTATCTATTCCAGATGTCTATTACATTCCTAAATTATGTGTGGGTCTTATTTCCATAAGTTAGTTATGTGATTCTGGGTGCTTACTTTCTTTTTCTTCCACCTATTGTTATGTGCAGGATTTGCGGTCTCAGAGGCTGATTGGGACAGGCCGTAGATATGGGGGACTTTATGTTTTGGAAGAGCTACGAAGTCCAGATGTTGCAGCTACTAGTGCAGACTTGTCGTCCTTTCGTTTGACTCCGTCCTCTTCTAAGTTTTATTTATGGCATTCTCGTCTTGGTCATGTTTCTTTCTCCCGTTTGAAATACTTAGTTTCTACAGGAGCTTTAGGAAAGTTGCAAGCTAATGATATTTCTGATTGTTGTGGTTGCAAACTTGCTAAGTTTTCTGCTTTGCCCTTTAGTAAAAGTGTCTCAATTTCTGTTGCACCTTTTGACTTAATTCATTCTGATGTATGGGGTCCATCCCCAATTGCTACTAAAGGTAGTTCTAGATATTATGTATCTTTCATTGATGATTGCACTCGTTACTGTTGGGTTTATCTTATGAAACATCGTTCTGATTTTATAACTGTCTATCATATGTTTCGTGCTATGGTTAAAACTCAACATAATGCTGTTATTAAGTGCTTTCGATGTGATTTAGGCGGTGAGTATACTTCTAAAAAGTTTACTGAACTCCTTGCATCTGATGGTACTTCTCATCAGACGTCTTGTACCGATACTCCTGAACATAATGGAGTTGCTGAAAGAAAACATCGTCATATTGTTGAAACTGCTCGTTCTCTTCTCCTGTCCGCTTCTGTTCCTAGTGAGTTTTGGGGGGAAGCTGTCCTCACTTCTGTTCATGTTATTAACAGAATCCCTACCTCTCTCACTTCAGGTTTGTCCCCTTTTGAAAAATTATATGGTTATGCTCCTGATTATTCTACATTGCGAGTCTTTGGTTCTACTTGCTTTGTTCTTCGTCCGCATGTAGAACGTAGTAAGTTGTCATCTCGTTCATCAATTTGTGTCTTTCTTGGTTATGGTGATGGTAAAAAAGGTTATCGTTGTTATGACCCTACAAGTAAAAAATTGTATGTCTCTCGCCATGTCGTGTTTCTTGAACATATTCCTTTTTACACTGTTCCTTCTAGTACACATGACCTTACCAAATCTGATCTCATTCGCATTGATCCCTTTTCTACAGATTCGGCCATCACAGATGCTCCCCTTGTTCCCCATAGTCAAACTAACTCTCATGTTGAGCTTTGCAGGGTCGACACTAGTAGTTCTGCTACTCCCGAAGCTTCATCTGCCCCCATGCCTCCCCAAGCAACTTCTGAGATTGTAGATCCTCAACCTCATCGTCCTCACCGTGACCGTAAGTCCACTCAAAAGCCTGATTTTTTTTATTCTCTCTATTCCACTTCATTTGCTTCATTTTTAACCTCCATTCATAGCTTGTCTGAGCCCTCCTCCTATAAAGAGGCAATTCTGTATGCTTGTTGGCAGCAGGCTATGGAAGAAGAACTCTCTGCTCTACATAAGACAAATACTTGGGAACTTGTCTCTATTCCACCAGGAAAAACTGCAATTGGTTCTCGTTGGGTTTATAAGATCAAAACCAAGTCTGATGGGTCAATTGAGAGATACAAAGCTCGTTTGGTTGCTAAGGGGTTTTCTCAGCAGTATGGTATGGATTATGAAGAAACCTTTGCTCCTGTTGCTAAAATGACCACTATTCGGACCCTCATTGCAGTTGCGTCTGTTCGTCAGTAGCATATTTCCCAACTAGATGTTAAAAATGACTTCTTGAATGGTGATCTACAGGAATAGGTTTATATGGTTCCTCCACCAGGTGTTTCTCATAATCCAGGTGAAGTTTGCAAGTTGAAGAAGGCTATCTACGGGCTTAAGCAAGCCCCTCGTGCTTGGTTTGAGAAGTTTTCCATTGTGATTGAATCCCTTGGTTTCACCTCCAGCCCCCATGACTCTGCATTGTTTGTCAAATGCTCTCCTCATAGTCGTATTTTGCTCTCTCTTTATGTTGATGATATGATTATTACTGGGGATGATGTTGTTGGGATTACGAATTTGAAACTTCAATTGGCTAAACAATTTGAGATGAAGGATTTGGGTACTCTTCGTTACTTTCTGGGAATTGAGGTTGACTATTCCCCTCGAGGTTATCTCCTCTCTCAATCAAAGTACATTTCCACCATTCTTGCACAAGCTCGTCTCGCTGATACTCGAACAGTTGACACTCCTCTTGAACTGAATACTCGATATAACTCCTCTGATGGTGTTCCTTTGGAAGATCATACTTTGTATCGCACTCTTGTTGGCAGCTTGGTGTATCTTACCATTACTAGACCCGACATTGCCTATGCAGTGCATGTTGTTAGTCAGTTTGTTTCCTCCCCTACTACAGTTCATTGGGCAGCTGTTCTTCGCATTCTTCGTTATCTTCGAGACACTCAGTTTCAAAGCCTTTTATTCCCTTCTTCTTCCTCATTGGAGCTGCGTGCTTACTCTGATGCTGATTGGGCTGGTTCACCCTCTGATAGGAAATCTACCACTGGTTTTTGCATTTTCCTCGGAGATTCTCTTATTTCTTGGAAAAGGAAGAAGCAAGTTGTTGTCTCTCGATCTTCTACTGAAGCTGAATATCGTGCCATGGCATCCACTACTGCAGAAATTGTTTGGTTGCGATGGCTACTTGAATCCATGGGTGTTTCTCTCACTGCACCTACTCCTATGTATTGTGATAATATGAGTGTCATCCAGATCACTCGCAACTCAGTCTTTCATGAACGCACCAAGCACATTGAGATTGATTGTCATTTCACTAGACATCATTTTCAGTAGGGGACTATCACCTTGCCATTTGTGTCCTCCTCCATGCAGCTTGCTGACTTGTTTACTAAGTCTCATTCTGCTAGGCGTTTTCGTTTCTTGATTGGCAAACTCTCGATGCTTCCTGTTCCAGTTGATGCATCGTGAGTTTGAGGGGGGATGTTAGATAATATTGTCTTATTTAATTATTTATGTTTTATGGGTAGTATAGTCTTTTACTCTTGACCTATTTAAACTTTGCTTTGTCTCTTATTGTAATACTCTTAGACAATTATTTACCTCCAATGAAACCCTAGCACATCTTTCTCTTATGTTCTCTCTTCATCTTTTCTATTTCTCTTAGCACTTTTAACTTGTTTAATTTGTCTCTTTTCTTGATTTGTCTAGCACAATACGCAAATGCTTTCATGCTACTTGCTAGTATGATTCTATTTGTGAACTTGGTCATGCAACTTTTGCTCATATACCTTCTTCTTTACTTGTTTTGTATGCTCTTTAAATGTATTTAAGTGCTAAATACGAAAAACATCATCACAACCAATCAAATGTCTGGATTAACCACTTCCCTGAGTCATACAGAAATTAAATTATCACTATCCTGGATTACTCGTTTCAATTTCTGTTTCTCTCTCTTCCCCTTTTCTTCCTTTACTCTATTTCTCCTCCACTTGTCGTCTTGCAGCTGTGCTTCTCTTTTCAATTTTAGGATAGGGATTTGTTGTTTTTTAATTTAAAAAAAATGAAACTGTATTAATCAAAAGCTAGAAGGCAACGAAGCAAATACATCATTGAGTTTCTAACAAATGATAAACTAACAGAACCCAAATACGAGCATCGCTCCCCTTTTCCACTGCTATAAAGCTAAGACAACCTGTCTCGAAACACACACAACAAAAGCCCAAGTCATGCTCAACCTTATGCTCCACCTCAGACACGCCGCCTCTGCAAGCGATAGAATTGTGAATGGGTATGAGGTTGCAGCCGCCCACCATCACCTAAGTGTTGGCATCACGTGCCACCATGTCCATGCCGACCACATTGCTATCTCGAAAAGAAACACCAATATTAAGCATAATTAGATTTGTTGTTGATTTAGGCATTAACTAGATTGTATTTAATTTAAAAAAATAATAGAAATAGAAAACATATATTAAAACAAAATTAATTGGTCTGTATATATTTCTTTCCACATGTAACAAAAAAAAGGTCTTGGTCATATCAAAAACATTAATTCTTCACATAAGTTCTTTGTTTTTATCAACATATTTATATTTTTATAAAAATCCTTAGGAGACAATAGGAAATAATAAGATGAGATAACAATCTCTTAAAATATATATTTGATATAAAAAATTAAAACACAAAATATTCACCTAATTTTTATTATAAAACTTTCAATTTTTATATTTTATTAAAACGTATTAAAATATAATATAAAAAATCCTAAATACTTCCCACTAAAAATCCAAAAATAGATAGTTTTTTTAAACTCCCAAAATACTTCTTCAAGCCTTTCAAAGTCAATCTTTGACTTCTTCAAACCTTTCAAAATCAATCTTCAGTTTCTTTAAGCTCTTCAAAGTCAAGCTCCACCTTTTTCAAGCCTCTCGAGTCAAGCTTCTTCAAGCTTTCTCAAGATTTTCTCTCATAATTATGTTGTCTTGATGTCTGTGACCGAGAATCAATTCCTGCACCCCAAACAAAAATCAATTTAAACCTTAAGAACCACGTGGCCTTGAAGATCCCACCACATAGAGAGGGATATATAGGCGCAAACCTCAAAAGCTTTTCATGATCGAATTTGTAAATAATCATTTTTATCTATTATGTTAAATAGGGAAACATATTATAAAATATTGAAATATTTCCTTGGGATAAAACAAATAAAATTCTATAATATTCTACACAATTAATTAGAAGTAATTTTTATAAACGAGCGTCGTGTGGGGTGCTAGTAATTTCTCACGAGTAATCGACTCCTGAATCCATATATGATTTAGAAAATCAATTCTTATGAGTTTTCTGATATTTTTTCCGCTTTAAAAATATTGCTGGTGACTCCTGAATTCTAATTTTTAGCGTCGTCCCACCACGATCCCAGTTGCTACATGTAAGTGTAAATCTTATCTACACAATGTTTTTAAAATATGAAAAGGTCTTATATAATAATTATGATGTGTATTCAATTTTTAATAGTAGCATAAGCATATTATGTTTTAATACTACAAGTTTAAGTTTATTTTATATGTTGCCCCCGCAATATTAAATTCCTAAATCTGAAGACTAATCTTGTTCTAGAATCTATAATCATCCCTCCTAATGAATGACTTTTCAGTTTTCACAAACTTGTTTTCTCACACTTACGTAGGCCTAGTTTGCCTACACTAGATAGACTAAAACTTTGTTGTTTTTCAGTTTCCAACTAATAACCAACCTTTCTCCCCCATCTAAATATTAAAACAGGCCATTGTGGTAACTCCAATTCAAATTGCATTATTCACAGAAAAAAATCAAATGGCATTATGAGAAACCTGGTTTTCCTATGTTGGAGCTAAGGAATGGTGGTGACAACCTATATTGATGTTAATTAGTGTCAATATAAGGACACAGTAGGAGTGGGCAGATATGAGAGGGAGGCAATTAAACCCACATTTCCATTCAAAGAGAATATGACGCCTACCCATTCATACTAGTGACTATTTCCTCTCCTCATCATTCTATTATATGAAGCACTTGTACTCCCTAAGATCACATAGATTTTTCATATAGTTTTGATTTACCATTTTTCTATATTTAAATAATTGGTTTTTCCTAATTGTGGTAATTATATTGCTATCTTCTACCCCTTGCTCCACAATTCCCTCCCCTCAAGATATCTAAGTGTCTTGTATGATGTGTGGTGGCCCAATTAGGAACCAGCTCATTTTCAATACCCACATGTCATTTCCTGCCTAAACTAACTGCCTTCCTCTTTTCTCCCTTACATTTCTCTCTTCTCTTCTCTTCTTGCATGGAATGCGGTTATATTCTTTGACAAACATTATTGTTACCTCTTAGATAGCCTGATGAGTTATCAGGATTCATGCCCCTTCTGACTTTCAGGTTTGTCCTGAATTCTCTTTTCTCATGCCTGATCTCATCAATCTATAATGTATATATGCCTCAATGGGGTTGTTCAAGTATCTTTGTTATGTATATTAATAATGATTTGGTTTCCAATCATAAAAATAATAATTATACTTACACTATGACTTTGAATCTCTGCATTAGATTCTACGTGGATACCATGAACTTAGTTTTTGGTTCTTTATGAAGCTTTTGACATTTATATCATATGGTATCGCAATGTTCAATGATAAGGCTATTTATTCTCATGAAATCAATGATTCCCATTACTAATTTTCATGAGTTTATTTTATTTTTCTCCGCAGAAATTCCTCTTGAGGGGTGTTACTGTGTTGTCCATTGATGATGGAGTCAAAGCCTTTCAAAATGCCGGAATCACAAGACGTAAGATTTTCATCATTGTAATTCATTCCAAATGTATTCATAATTGCTTACCAAAATCAATCATAACACATATACAACCATGGCTTCTACAGAAAACTATGACATGCATTCTTTTGTTTGGAAACCCTTCTGTAAGAATCAAATATAGAGAGAATCTTAGCTAGTGCATTCCAAAATTGATTATGATGAAATAAAAGTTGATCCAAATCATATGGTGACAAGCAATTTCCTTAGCTTTTGTGACCGTCCACCAATATTTTGATTTCACCGTGATTTTTTACCGTGTATCTAAAGATGCACTTAGTGATTGTAAGAAATGATAAATACTTTGTCATCCGTAAATGCAGATGAATAACAACTTTTCAGACAAGCCTCATAAGCAGTACGATAAAGTTCATAGTTGTGCAAGTTCAGAAAATAATTCACCAACTCATCCCATGAGCTGGAATCAAGCTGAAAATGGATTCTCCAAGACTGATAATTCAACAAGGGATTCTGAACATATGGATCATGCTTCTAAAACTGATGCAAAGTCGGCAAGTAAACCAAATCCTCCAAAATTAGCACCAACAAACAGAAACATTTCTGATTTTGGTGTTCAACAACGCCTAAGTCCAAAGAAAAAATTGCCTCCAAGTTCTGATCCTACCTCTCCCAAACCAGTATTTCCAACAGGACTTTCAAAGGGAGCCTCTACCCATGCAAAGAGTACCAGTCAAGGACTGGGAAGTGGGACTAGCTCTCGCAGCGACAGTTTAGAGAGTACTAGTGCAACCATGAGGCCACACACAGGTGGTGATGTAAGGTGGGATGCAATTAACAGGGTTTCCAGGTGAGATATTATAAGATTACAACATATATGATATTATGATATATATAATATTCAATATTATCACAACTGCATCAATGTCACAAATGTGTGATCAATATCTGCACCAATATATCAATAATATGTCACAAAATCTCATCAATATATGCACCAGTATCTCAGTAACATGTCACAAAACCTAATCAATACCTTGTTACCAGGGGTGGTGCTCTCAATCTCAGCCATTTTAGGCTTCTCAAGCGCATTGGTTATGGGGACATTGGAAGTGTGTATCTTACAGAACTTAGAGGGACTAATGCTCACTTTGCCATGAAAGTGATGGATAAGGCAGCTCTTATAAGCAGAAACAAGCTCCTGAGAGCACAGACAGAAAAGGAGATTCTAGGACTTCTTGATCACCCCTTCTTGCCCACTTTATACTCTTACTTCGAAACTGACAAGTTTTACTGCTTGGTCATGGAGTTCTGTAGCGGGGGTGATCTTCATTCTCTTCGACAGAAGCAACCAAACAAGTGTTTCCCTGAAGAAGCTGCAAGGTATGTGGAATTTGGTTGCTGCATTTACTATTCTTTCCTTCCATGCTTCCACATTTTCCACATAATTTTTCCAAGAAATTTTGGATCAAAATATTTTATCCCCAACCAAACTATGTCTCATTTATCTGTCCGACCAACGAAATTTTGATATATCAGCTAAAAGGGTATCCATGAAAACTTGTAACCACCTCACTTATATTTTCTTAACTTTATAGAAAACTCTAATTGGTGGGTATCCATGATCTAAACATGCTATTAAACATTATCCCATTAACAATAACTGTTTCCCCCTATCTGTTAGCCACTTAGCCATTTGATTTTACAATTTATCAAGAATCTCAGGTTAAAATTTATTGTGATAGGTTTTATGCTTCAGAGGTTTTGTTAGCACTTGAGTACCTGCACATGCTTGGAATTGTATACAGAGACTTAAAGCCAGAGAATCTTTTAGTCAGAGATGAAGGGCACATCATGCTCTCAGATTTTGATTTATCGCTTCGCTGCTCGGTATGTCCTACACTCGTCAAGTCTTCATCTACCAATACAGGAAATAGTGGTAGTGGCGATTCTGGGAACATGTTAGGTGATGAGCAACTAGCACAAGGCAGTGCTCCAACATCATCAGGATTCTTCCCCCGCATTTTGCCATCGAAGAAGAACCGCAAGGCGAAATCAGATTTTGGTGTACTAGTTGGGGGAGTTCGTCTTCCTGAGCTGATGGCAGAACCCACCAATGTCCGCTCCATGTCATTTGTAGGAACACATGAATATCTTGCTCCTGAGATCATCAAAGGAGAGGGACATGGTAGTGCAGTGGATTGGTGGACTTTTGGGATCTTCTTGTATGAGTTGTTGCATGGAACAACCCCTTTTAAAGGTTCAGGTTACAAAGCTACACTTTTCAATGTTGTTGGGCAACCATTGAGGTTTCCCGACGGTCCCCAAGTGAGTTCTAACGCTCGTGATCTTATTAGAGGGTTATTAGTGAAAGAGCCTCAAAAGAGAATTGCATATAAAAGAGGAGCTACTGAGATAAAACAACACCCATTTTTTGAGGGAGTGAACTGGGCTCTAGTTAGATGTGCAGTACCTCCACATGTACCAGAAGCCATAGACTTTTCCAAGTATGCTAGCAAA
The DNA here is from genome assembly GCF_012489685.1 of Lotus japonicus. Taxonomy (NCBI): domain Eukaryota; kingdom Viridiplantae; phylum Streptophyta; class Magnoliopsida; order Fabales; family Fabaceae; genus Lotus; species Lotus japonicus. The sequence goes on along the minus strand of NC_080043.1, from coordinate 16,317,465 downwards.
GACCCAACTCCACCACCACCAGCAGCTGATAAGAAGATTGCAGATGTTGCTAGTGATAAAAACAGCAAAAGCAAACCTGATTCCTATGTAGATTTTGAGTATTTTTAGCAGTGATAGAAACATACTTATTCGAAATGAATATGTTGTACAAAGTATTGCTTTTTCACCAAAAGAAAATTTTAAGGCATCTAAGAGAACTAAAAATTGTAAACATAACAGACTTGTATATTCAATAAAAAAACATGATTTTTGTTTGAGAGTAGTACTATAGCTTAAAAAGATTTCAGTTTTCAGAATATTTTTTGACAATTTATACAAGAGTTTGGGTATGAGGGAAGTCATATTAGGAAATATATGTGATAATGTAATGCTAATTTCATCGTTTCCAAGGACTTCGAATTTTCTCATCCTGATTAGTATAGCAAGTTGGTAGGATGCTTCATTTATCTTTTTTTCATTAGATCAAAACTGTCATGTTGTGTTCACATTTTGTCCCAGTCCATACAACAACCTAAACCAGAGTATGTATTGGGAAGTTGCATTGCAGGTAGTTCTCTACTTGAAAGGTAATTCGATGCAGGGTGTGCTCTTGAGTAGAAATTGTGATATGAAGTACAGGACAGTGTGACTTGAATTGGGAAAGTTGTCCCCTAACACAGAGGTCCCTCACGGGTTGATTTATTCATTTGGGAGGCTCTCATTTTTTCAAAAATGAAGAAGCTAGCAAAACACAGTTTCATTTTCTTTGAAGGTTTTTCTTTGATGGTCGTCACGCCTCCCTCCCTACGCGACGACAACACCCCCCCTTCTCCTCCTCCTCCTCCTTTCCTTGTCCCGTCCTCCTCTCTGGTATTTACGGAGAACTCTAGTCCCGCCACTCCACCTTCTCCTTCCGACGTCACCTCTTCCAAGAGCAAGAAGAGAACTAGAAAAAGACTCAAACTGCAAAACAGAACCTATGTCAAAAACACAACCACCCACCACCTGCTCCAGGACAAGGGAAGACGACTCCCCCCAACAAGCAAGGAGACCCATTACCACTGGCAAAGAGCCGACCCCTAAGCACAACCTGGGAGCAAGCTTCTCACCACATCCACCAAAACCTTCCAAGAAATTGCCCCAAGAACCAGAAAATAAACATTAAAACAGGCAATTTGAGGCTCCATTAAGAGCTATATATCAAATTTGCATGGGCTATTTTATAATTTTTTACTAAGTAATATACTCTTTAGTCTTGGTCTCCTTTAAACAAAAATTCTGGCTTCGCCGCAGGTGTAACAACAATTTGAAACTCTGGGTAAAGATGAATCTATAGTTTTAATCCAAAGGCATTAGCAATAAAATGATAGCTGGAAACCTTTGAGCTTATTTTTTATTGGACACATTCATCTTGAACTTTATAGCTTCGCTTGTGTAGATAATCTTGTTCTCAGCTGATCCGCTACGGCATCAATGAACTCTTCAGTATTGAAATACTGGGATCTATAAACCCTTCAAAAAGATAAATAGCAAGAAGTCTTAATTTAAAAGGCATAAACAGCTAAATAGATATATAGCATTCAGAAAGAACTATCCAAGTTCCAGAAATTACTTAGGTCCATGAACAAGAAGCGCGAGATCCTTTGTCATCTTTCCCAATTCAACTGTTCCAATGCATGCTGTTTCCAGTTTCTCAGTAAAGTCCGACAATCTAGCATTTCCATCCAACTTTGCCCTGCAAAGATAAGGGTGCGGTTGCAAAAGCTTTGAAAAAAAGTATTTTTATGATACAGTTTATTTGTGCTTGAATAAGCTTCCCAACAAAAGTTTTCTATATCTTATCATTAATGATTACAAATGTGTCATCATATTTTCACTTTATTTTTTGACATTTTTGTGTTAAAAAATTGTATAGTAAACAGTTAAAATAATTTATAAATATTTTAAACTAGGTAAAAAATTAAAAACAGGCTATTTTTCACAAAAATAAAAAGAAAAGAGTGTTTTCTCAAACCAAATAGGCTCTGGTGAAAAAGACATGGACTTGAATCCTCAACTGCAGTTGTACCATTGAGCCATGTATAAATTACCAATTCTACATTTATAATGACCAGTCACTCTTTTTCTAGGATTCTGCTAGAAAAAGACATGGACTTAAATCAATTGCGAGAATCCATTTTGGAAAAACATAGAACAGTAAATTTTTAAGCTTATCAAATTATTATAGAACCTTAAATTGTTTCTTAATTAAAGACATCTTTATCTTGGGAGGACTATAAGACATCTTTGTCTTAGGTTTTTACTTTCTTAAAAAAAATTCTAATTATAGTGCTCTTTTTAAACATTTTTTTTAAATAAATTTCTTTCTTAGAAAAAGCATAAACCAACACCTTAATCTACTTAGCCTACCATCTACATTATGAGCTATAAACCTATAATGGAAAAAGATCTGATTCTATGGAATCTAGAGTGCAGAAAATTAATCAGATGGGTTTCAATTTCAATACTTACCTATGTGCAAGACCTCGCGACCAGGCAAAAATTGAAGCAATACTGTTTGTGCTGGTTTCACCTCCCTTCTGATGAACTCGATAATGACGGGTAACAGTGCCATGGGCTGCCTCTGATTCAATGGTTTTCCCATCTGGACAAACCTGTTACCAAATTTAGCTTCTTCAACATCCATGCTAGAGATGTAACCAAAAGGACAGATAGAAACAAAATAAGGACATGCATGACGAGAAAACTGAAACAATGCAATACCAGTATTGATGACATCAAGCCAAGAGAACCAAATCCTGTTCAATGGAAACTATTCTTCAGATCATATTAAGCAACAAATTGGTTGGCCATGAATTTCTGAAAATCTTGGCCCATCCACTTTTTTAACGGAAGGAAAAAAGACTTTCAAGAACTAAAAACTAAGTGAAGGTCATAAGAGTGCTTAGAAATTTACCTTGAGCTATGAAATCACTTTGCACATCCCCATCATAATTCTTGCAGGCCCATACATAACCTCCATCACTTTTAAGAGAATACGCAACCATATCATCTATAAGACGGTGTTCATACCTGGGAATCAAGATTGTGAGTTATCAATCTACTTATGGAAATGGTTTTGACCAGTATGATAAGAAATTCATCTAATGGTCTAACCATATCCCTGCAGCTTTGAACTTTTGACTCCATTGTGTGTCAAAAACTTCCTGGAAAATGTCCTTGAATCTTCACAAAAGCAAAGAGTTAAAAATGAGTTTTGGGGGGGAGGGGGTCTGATCAACTACAATTATAATAGTATGAACCCATTTGGATGCGAACCAAAGAACACTTATTGGAACTTATCTAGTGCTTTTTCTAGTAGATAATCCCCAATAAGTCCGTATCCAAACAGGCTCTATCTCAATTAGAATCAATGAGAAGTAAAGTATAAAGAAGAATGAACCACAACTATATCAGCATACCTTCCATCATATTTCTTGAGAATGGTATTTTTAGTGCTAAGATAGAGAGGCCATTTTTTCTGGTAAGCAATGTTCATCGAGGCCTCAGCAAAAGCTTGAATGGACTGTTTCCAGAACAACACAGCATAATATTATAAATGCCGGGGTAGTTAAAATAATTTTCACGGAAGAATACAAAAAAGAAGGGTCATCAAGATGCAAACCTCATCAGTATTATACATGGACAAAGCTACACCTCCAGCACCATCGAAGTTATAAACTTCTAGATCTTTAATTTCTTCATGTCCACTAGGTTCTGTAAATGAACAACTAAATTCTGTAAGATACTTCAAAATTTTGTAGACCTCTTTGGTCTATTATGAATTCACAGAAAAGCTTTCGGCTTTTGTGGAGAAATTTTGCAGCTTCATCAAGACTGTATTTGAGATCTAATTCAGTCATGAGAAACAGTTGACTGGATAGTGACTTTACCAAACACCAATTTTAGCTTTCCTGGTCCTCTTATAATTGTATCAGTTGCCCGATATTGGTCACCGAATGCATGTCTTCCAATGCATATTGGCTTTGTCCAGCCTGAATCATAGCCAGATAGTAATTAACACTTGCTATCATAAAGTAAAATTCAAATATCAAATAAGTGCTAGTTTTTTATGAACCTGAAACAAGACGAGGAACATTTTTGCAGATAATCGGTTCTCTAAAAACTGTACCTGTAGGACATAGATTGAATGTTCCCAAAGATGTCAGCTGAATAACCGGAACATAAAGCAGGGTTACAAGAACCATCAGAAAGTTTAGTTACCATTTAAAATGTTACGAATTGTCCCATTTGGGCTCTTCCACATTTGTTTCAAGTTAAACTCCTTGACACGAGCTTCATCTATGAAAAATAAAACCTTTGGATGTGAATTTTAATTATAACACATAGGCAACATGTTAGTACAAAGCCTTGAGTTAATTTGACATGGAAACTGGAAAGGCATGTAATCATCATTCCTGATCAGGAAAAATATGAATACCTGGAGTTATAGTTGCACACTTGATAGCTACATTATACCTACAATGAAAGGGAAGCAAATCCCGTGGTGATATTAAGCGGCCTCAGCACATAAGAGAATCTTGTTTAAAAATTAATACAGAAACAAAAACAATGACAGCTTTTCTACTCCACGGAATTTGAAAAATAATAACATTCAAAATAAAAAATAGTTGAGTTTTGTCATGAACCAACTATTCTAAAAGCTTTGGGCGAAGACCATGAATGGTTTTTATATTATATTCTAACACCCCCCTCATGCAAGAGCTCATTGGGCTTGTAGTGTGGACAATGTACAGACCCACCTACCATGTGCTGAAATTCAACTTTTTTATTAGAGTAATGGGGCAACAAACAAGGATCGAACTTTAGACCCTTTAGTCACAAAGCTGTCATACCATGTCATGAACCAACTATTAGCTCTTGTTTGAGCATTCTTTCTTTTGTTCTAACTTCGATCTCTCGAACAATTCAGTAATCTATAGCATTGTCAGTACAATATTTAGAATATTAAATATTTAGTTCTTATCTGTCTAAATCATTAAAATGTTGCACAAGACACGACATTAGGATTATACAAGGCAATTTAGACTTGAGAATGTCACGATGGTTAAGTGGTTACACAAACAAGATACGATTATGAATGAAATCATTAGGGCGAAAGTTGAGGTAGCTTCCATCGTAGAAAAGATGGCAGTGACCTGTCTTAAGTGGTTTGGGTGCTTGGAGAGAACACTCATATATTTTCATTTGATTCATGTAGCGAATCCCACCTAGTAGGAAAAGGCTTGGGTGTTATTGTTTCATCTCCATTTTAAATAATCCTTTTATCATTAAATATAAAAGAAGGCCGTTCAGCTACAGTGCGCCACTACTAGTGGGAGGGAAGGCTACACCCTGTTATAGTAGCACATGCCACACACACAAACACACACACATCAAGAGGGAAACCCCATGGCACCAATTTCAAGCTTTGATGAAGAATAATGGTTTATCTACTGTTGAACTAACACTGTGGAGGCATTTAAATCTGAATTTAGTTATCAAATGCTAAAAAACAGATGCACCATTGGATGAAAAACAATATCACAAACACACACACATCAAGAGGGAAACCCCATGGCACCAATTTCAAGCTTTGATGAAGAATAATGGTTTATCTACTGTTGAACTAACACTGTGGAGGCATTTAAATCTGAATTTAGTTATCAAATGCTAAAAAACAGATGCACCATTGGATGAAAAACAATATTTCAACCATTAGAGCAACCATTGCATAATCTATCCACAATTTCATGGAAATTTTGGCCGACAAAGATATCTCCAAAATATTTAGATAAATGGGATATCTTAGCTGAAATCCAAATACGTGAAAAAACAGCATGACTATGTACTGAATACTTCAAGCTCTTTTGGGTGAAGAAATAAACATGACAAGGGTGGACTCCTTTCGAGACTTAATAGTACTTCTGTTGTTGATCTTAATAATAATCATGGAAGAAATAAATAAAATTGAAGGCAGAAAGAGTGACACAGATAACAACAACAAAATGATACACAATCGGAAGATCAAAGATATGCAAAGATGCCACTTAGGAAAATATTAGAGCACATACTTGAGTGTAGCTTCAGCACTTTCAATGGTAACTCTATCATTAGTGGCATCCCGATGAGGAAGGCCAAGGTCAAAATACTTAATATCGAGCTCCAAAAATGGGAAAATAAGCTGCAAAAAGTAGAAGTTAGAAAATTAAATCATAAGTATAACTGATTGAATAGACTAGTTCAAGAAGACATCCTACCTTATCTTTTATCAATTTCCAAATTACTCGTGTCATTTCATCTCCTGCATGTGCAAACAATGAACGATTGTTCAGAGAAAAAAAAGTGAAAGTCAAAAGATGTTCTCTAATACATATTATTAGGCACATCAAGTGTATTAGAATTAGTTAGTTATTATTCTTTTAGCCAAATCTGTGAGTTAGTTTCAGTCCAGTTGTTATAGTTTGTTTATTAGGTTCCATTGCTACTGCAGAAATATACTTGTACGATGTCTCCTAATTTTATATCAGTTGAACAATATGGATCCTCCTTGGACTGCTTCTCGTTTTTTTCTCTCCCAAGAGCTCTTCTGTCCTTCTCATGGCTCCATCTCAATTTACTGAGATAGTATCCGAGCTCCACTCAGGGCTTTTATGCCTTCAATGGTTTTCTTTATTCTCGAGCTGGCTCTGATTTGGTATATCACACCATTCACCACCAGCTTCTTGGGGTATTAAGCATAGCAAGTGTGTTACAGTAAGATAGTTTTTTTTTTTTGATAGGCAAATGTTAGTTGTTAGTAATGTTAGTAAATTAGTCCTCCTCAAGGTACGAACCCTGGACCTTCACCCTTCATCCCACCCAACCCTTATGTCCCTAGCTCTTACCACTTGAGCTATCCTTCGGGGACTACAGTTAGATAGTTAGTCTGTAAGTTTCAATTCAGTTGTTATAGTTATTTTGTTAGGTTCTATTGCTACTATGTTCATATACATGGATCTCCTTATTTCATATCAGTTGAATAATATGACCCCCCTTACATTGCTTCTCCCTTTTTCTCTCCCAAGAGCTCTTCTCCTCTCTCCCATGGCTCTATCTCAATTCAATGAAACATCCCCCAGCCAAATTAAACATCAAATGATGCAGAAGACAAAAGTTGAATGCTAATAACCCCAAAACTCAAATTCTCAATCATGATATACAAAACACTGAATTTAAGAAAAAAATGAAACACCCATTTGAGTTAAGTTCCTGAAGATGCTTAAAGCACAAAACTTTTTCATCTCTGATCAGTTAACAATTATCACAATCCGCCGATAGAAAGCACACGCACAATAGAGTGAGAGATGCAAAGTGGGCACATAACATACCGTCCATTTCGACGATGGGGTTGTCAACCTTTATCTTCCGAAACTCCATTTCTTCTGTGTTGATTGATTGAGGTGAAAGAGGAACAAGAACTTCACAGAAAATCGGAGTGTTGCCTGAGAAAACAATGTAGAGTATAAGAATCTTGGATTCTCTATATATTTAATGAACACTTTCCATTGAAAACTGTTAACCGATTTTTTCCCCAAATTGTGCTTAGGATGGACTTTGATTTTTTTTTTCCATCGATGCACACCAATGATTTAACATCATTACATTTAAGATTTCTATAATATTCTTAAAATTAATGGTTAAGATTGATTAAATAACAAAAGGGTAAAAAAGTAAATTGATCACAAATTCTTCCAAGAAGTTGCGTATAGCATCGGCGGGAGAAGGAAGGACACAAAAAAGACACAATCGTGAATGTTGTTGTTGCTGCCCTTTCTTGCTCCTGCTCTCGTTCTACTTCCCCTTCGGCATCAACCACGTCGACGAGTTCCCATTGCAACAAAGATTTGCCATGCACCTTAAAAAACTGAACTTGTTCAAGGAGAAGGAACTGCATGTGTAGTTGTTGATTAGTCTGAGAGTCGCCGCAAAACCAGAATATGTTATGCTTAAGAGCTGGGTCGAATCTCTTCACTATGTTCTCGTGCTCCAACCCTACAATCTCTTCAACTGCGACAGTGGAAGAAGCGTGGAGAAAATAATTGTTCACTTTCATCCTCCCACCGCGCATCGATCTAGCATCGCGTCACTACTTGCATCCTTTCATCCTCCTGATTTGATTTTTTCAGAGAGAGAAAGAAAGAGAAAGATGAATGTTGGGTGAACGATGGTGGTGCATAAGCTTTCGGTGGGATGGAGCAACTGAAAGTGGTGGAGACATCGACGACAAGTTTAAAGTAGGTCACGTTGCGTCTATAGTCGAGGGCGGAGCTCCAAATAACAAAGGGGCTGGGGCTAGCTAATGGTGGAAGATTGTGGGTTCGAAGGGTGACAATGAGGAGGAGAGGTAGAGTGGTGCCCATTCTGAAGAAGGAAGAAAAAGGGGTAAATTCTCAAATACCCCAAGTGCAAAGTTTAATAGACCTTTGGAGCCCCGGTGCACAAAAAATAAAGGTCCACCCTAATGGGTAAGTGGGCGTCCAAAGATGATAACCTTAATATAAGTTACTTTTGATAGAGATAAATTTTGTCCTAGCCCTTGCCAAAGTTTCTATTTGAGTTTAATTATTATTCCTCGACACTGTAAGAGTTATATAATTAAAATTCATTAATTTTTCATGTTGTCGTAACTACATTTTACTGTAAAAATATTCAAAATGGAAAACTTGAGTGCATTTGTAAAACTCTTTACGCGGGTTTCCTCCTTTTTTTCCACCTTGTATAAGTTTTGTTTGGTTTTTCCAATGTTATTGATACGATATCCGCAAGTATGCGGTACGCTCGAAGTAGTATAAAAGATTGTCAAACCACAAGGATTGGGGAAATACCAATTCACACAGGTAAAAGTTGTTTAGAACAAAAGAAAGTAAAGACAAATTATAAGTTTGATTCGTAAAGAACTTAGTTTGTAGAATCAAAGAAGAGATTATGTTAAGAGCAAACATTTGGGTTCAGCTTCACCAAAACACGTCATGCTTCACATAAAATAGAGTATATGGAATTTCATGGAGTTCATTATATTGTCGATCTAGCCTAGTTTAAGTGTTGATTCCTCAAGTCAAGTAAATCTTTCAATTAAATTTCATTAGTCTGTATCCTCAGGTACCTGTGAGTAACTTAATTAAAGATGAAGTTCTCAGTTCAGACCATCAACTACTAGTCCCCACCCTCATTCCTAAGGTGCATGTGCACTAATAAATCCCATCCCAAGTCCCTTATTCTAAACAAAACTTTCATTTGTTCAAAGAATAAGTAAAACAACTTGCATGCATTCAAGCTAATATTGAAATAGGGAACATGAACTCATAGAAGATGAAATTCTAGTTCCCGTATGGCAGATGTCCTACGCGATGCTTCAACAATTGCTTTGACAATCGAATAACAGTGAACAATAAAAGCATAAAATAAACAAAGCACAACACCAAAGTTGTTAACCCAGTTCGGTGAAACTTCACCTACGTCTGGAGGGTTTTCACCCAAAGAAAGGAAATCCACTATCTCAAGATATAGGAACTACAGACACTCATGAACACCACAGCTCATAGTTTTCTTCCTAATCTACCCAGTGTATTTCTACTTGGTATATCGACTTAAGTATGAGAGTCCCTCTCACTTTCTCTCAACCACTGCCACTGTTATTGGTAAGAACAACAACAATCAGAGTTTTAACACTCAAGAACACAGAACACAACCTTTCCTTATAGAATCAATGAGCAAGGTTTGTTCACAACAAACACAAGGACTAGCACAAATCACAACCCTAAAACACTTGATCTGATTCTCTCAAAAGCTTCAGTAGTCTTCACGTTTTAGGTCTTCATATTTATAAGTTTCAGCAACCACGCTAGGGTTTCTAGATGCTAAAGCAGTAGTCCAACAACAACAAATCAAAACGCAATCTTCCATAATGATGATTGTGTTCAATCACCATTAACACAATAGAGACATATCCTCAATCAGAGATTGCCTCAAAAAATAAATCAGCCCACAATAAACAACCAGTATACAGTTACTTAAACCGTAAGTAATCACAATAAAATCTTCACTAGATTTTCAGGGCACACATTAGCACTCCAAGTCATGGACTGATGTCCTGTGCTACACATAGGTACATGTCACAACATCTGCTTCGACATCAGGTTGTTTTTTACAAAATGCAAGACAACCAAAAGTAACAACAGAAGAAAACCTTATTCGATATAAAACTCATAAACTCAAACATAAACAAGTTAGAGATCCACATCCCAAATGCTAAAAGAAACTTAGCCAAACATGGCTAAGGAAAACCTGAGAAGAAGCCTTAGAGAGGCTCCAAAAATACCTTACACAAGCTATTATTTCGAAAAACTAAGATATGAAACTAAAATACAAAAGTCCTTTTTATAGGAAAAATTTGTCGAGCAGGCATGCATGTGCATGCCACTTCTGCACCCACGTGCGTGCAAATGTGCCAAGCTACTGACTAGGCACGCATGTGCGTGCACATATTTAGCTCAAAACCTCGCTGACAACATCTTCTCTTCATTCCTTAGCTCAAAACTCCCTATTAAATGCCCTTCAAGTCCTTTCAACAATTCTTTTCTTCTTTATTATTCAGTTTTGAAACCTCTTGGTCTTTTATCATCATCAACTCTTGCAATTCTTCAGCAAAATATTCCATGGACAATGCTACATTCCTCCTTGGAGAGCCATAAATGTGAGTTGCACACTAAACACACCATCAAGTCATCTTTCTAACCACAAAACATCAAATAATGATCATCAAGCCATGGAGGGTCAGCTGAATATTCATCACAAGTTAGAATAATTAATTGTCATTTTACCCTTAATTCCTCTAGCACGCTAGACCAATGACCACAATGCAAAAAGACTCAATTCTAAGGACTAAAAGTGCAATAAAAGACTCAAAAGGGACTATTATGCAAATGATGACTCTAAAATACCAAAAGACATAAATGTAACTAAAGACTCTAATTAAGAACTACAAAGTTAAGAAAAATTAATGAAGAGACTAGAAAATAAAGGGAAAAATACAATATAAATTTCGATCATCAATTATATATATATATACACACACGATGTATCATATGAGAATGAAGCTTTTATCTGAGAGTGAGAGAATCATTATGAGCCATTACATCTAATTATGAACGATCAATATTTAAAGAATTTAATTATCATGTGATTGTCACATGATCAATTAAAAATGACATTGACTTTTTAAAAAATTCACATAGACTTCTTATTTTAATCTTGACCGTTCATGATTAGATTTAATGGCTCAAAATAACTTCTCTCATTCTCAAATAAAAGCTTTATTCCCACATGATACATCCTATATATGAGAGCTTATCTAGTAAGAGATGTGTTTCTTATGTGAGAATGAGATGAATGATTTTTAACCTTTAGATCAAAATTAAAGGTTGAGATTAAAAGATCCAAAACAACTCTCACATGACTCACATAAGAAACACATCTCTATTTCAAAAAATTAAAATTAATTTTTCTTTCAAGCATAAAATTAGGTATAATATACTTTGTACATAATGAACACTTTCCATTGAAATATGTTAGCGGATTTTGATCACATTACAACTACAAGTTTGGCTATTTTTGTCTTAAAATGACTAAGTGAGTGTACAAAGACAATAATGTTAATATAAGTGACTTTTGACAGAGATAAATTTTGGCCTAGCACTTTGCAAGTTCTTTCAGAGTTTAACTACTATGCGCCAATAGTGTAAAAGTCATCTAATCATAATTCATCAATTTGTCATGTTGTTGTAATTAAGTTTGACTTTGTTTTTTCCCACACACTATTAGTTTTCCCAACCCTCGACATTTCTATGAATCCCCTTTCTCCACACAGAGTGATAAGGAGAAAGAGCATAACCAAACCCAAACCCAGTAATGCCTCTAAACCTTAATCCATTTCCCCTTTGTTTTTCTCCACACACTGTTAGTTTTCCCAACCCTCGACATTTCTCTGAATCCTCCTTCACCACACAGCGATGGGAAGATTGGGATTAAAAAAATAAGAATATTTAAAATGGATTTTTTTGATATAATTGAATGAGTTTATTGTTTTATAAGCAAAGAATTGTATTAATGGGAGTACAAGGGGTGCTCTACCCATAATACAAGAAAGAAAGTACCAATACAGTAAATACTTCAGAAATTAAGACAAGTCAAGCATAATTGTAACAAATGCTAACAGATGCAGCAGATCTCAATCCTCCATCTCAACATACCAATTACCCATTAGAAAGAATGCAGACAGTGCATTTAGCTCTCAACCATTTCTAGCTTTTAAATTGTATAGATTCCAAGAGTTATTTTGCATTGTAAGAACCATTTCGAGAAATAATGTCATTCCTGCAGCTCCAAGCACACCATAAGACAGTACCCCAAATTGCCCCCAAAGCCTAAACCTGCAATTTTGAACTCCTCAAAGAAGCATGCTGCAGAAAATGACCTCGATTGTACTAGGAATTGCTGCCACAATTCCCAACCACTTACAACATTCAACCCAAACTGTCCAGGTAGAAGCACAAGAAAATAGAATATGGAACACAATTTCCTCCTCTAAAGCACACCCAAGACATAAAGCTTCCTGGACTGAATTGATTACCTTCATGGACTGAAAAAAAACATGTGTTCTTATTGTAACTTCTTTTGTTTTGATGGAAAGAAAGAGGAACTCATTTTCTGGCATACAGATGCAAGTGTACTGCCGAATGGATTAGGATGTTGTGCACGGGTAATCCGTGATGCGAGGGGGAATTATCTAAATGGCTTTATCATACAACTTGGGATAGTTAGAAAAACTCAAGTGCTGGAAGCGGGAGGGATGGGGACCAAAAAAGCCTGGACTACATTCTTTCCTTGGGCTACACTAATGTGCATGCATATACTGACAACCAAAACGTCTGGAACCTTATAACAAGGAAGAATTTAGAGAAGAGCATCCCAGAAATAATATCACAAGTACTTGGGACAATAGACAAATTTGGTCCAATCTTTCGTCTCAAGATAACCTTACATCTATCCTTTTTAGCTTGTACACTAGCAGCATATCTTATCATCTCAAACCATTTAAGCCCGACAATCATCTTCAGCTATGTTAACATAGTTGCATCCAAGCCTAAATGAATTTAAATGAGAACTGCATATAAATTGAATTTTTTCTTCCTAGTTTAGAATTATGCATAGACTATACAAGTTGAACACTTTCCCATTAAAATCTATTACCGGATTTTGATCAAATTACAAATACAAATTTGGTTCTTTTTGTCTTAAAATGATTAAATGGCATCCAAAGATAATAATCTTAATATAAGTGACTTTTGACAAAGATTTGTGTTGGTCTAGCATTTGCGCAAGTTTATTTCTGAGTTTAGTTACAATGCCCCAATAGTGTATATATTATATAATTAGAATTTGTCAATTTTGCATGTTTTGGTAACTATATTTTATTGTAAAATATTTAATTTGGAAAAACAAATTGATATAATTGAATGCATTTGTAAAACACTTTATGTGGTTTCCCACCGTTTTGTTTTCTGCCTTGTATAATGTGTATTAGGTTTCTGGTTTTTCTGAGGGAGACCTTTCGGATGATGATGAGAACTCTTCGGAGGAGGAGTAGGGTCTTGTGAAACGGTCGAAAATGGAACGCCACTGTAAAAACCCTTACTATTTATCGAATATTATTTTAGCGGAAAATTGACGTTGTCCTTATTTATAATGATGTGTGTTTGATTATGAGAATTTTGATTTTAATATTTGTGTGGTAAAAATATTTTCAAACCTGTTGGCTTCAAGGGCGACAATGAGGCGTTTCTTTTTTGTCGCCGCTACCCCAGTCCAAGCCTGCTGGCAAAAAGTAGAAGAAGGCTACACATTGAATGTTGATGCCTCAGAGCAGAAGAATGAGAAGTTGTGGTTGGGTGGGGTTCTCCGGGTGAAGATGACGAGTAGCTTCACGGTTTCGACCAAAAGGTCTCGAAGAAGTGGAAGATCCAGTACGGGGAGGCGAAAGCTTGCGAACAAGGAAGGCTGAAGTATGTGATGTTCAAGAATCAACGAAAAATCACTCTTTTCTACGACAATTATGTTGTCGTTAATTGTATCAACAACGTTTTGGGTCCACCCGAGGATACTCATGTCATGAAACTCTTGGTCATAATTAGCAGAGTGAAGAAATAGTGTGCAGACCAAGGCACACAATTCACTATTCGGTATGTTAGAGGAAAATGAAACCAGACTGCACACACAGCACACAGTAGTGCAGCATGCTATCGAGAATTGACAAGTCAGGGCAAACTATGATTCCCCTCAAAATGACCTTATCAAAACCCACCTCAAGAGGGATAAGGATTCTCGAAGTAAGCAAGAAGGTAAGGGTTGATGGAGCGTAAGGTTTTTGGAGTAATTAGCTTTTGTGGATTGTGTTTGTTGATTGCGTTCTGTTTTAGAAACACTTAAGTCTTTTAAAGTTGTATTGTCGTTACAATTTTCATATACGTTCGTATCAGGTTATATAGTTAATCAGTTGGAGCTTTCATATACCTAGTTTTATGACATGGTTGTACAGTCTCAATTGGTTAATTACCGGTCACAATTAGTAATACTTGAGCCTTGACAAGCTTTTCACGTGAAACTTGAGCCTTCACTAGCTTTTCACGTGAAACTTTGCTAATTTCACGTGAAACTTGAGCCTTGACAAGCTTTTAACAAGATATTAACCTCCATTTGAATTTCAAAGAAAAAAAACCTCCATTTGGTGAGCAAAATAAAAGACATGTGATTTATTGTGAATCAACAAGACTATGAAGATTATGAAAATAATCAAGTTTGTGACACTAGTGTCAGATTTTTTATATTTATTGTTAATTGTTTAGGTTTTATTCTTTTCTTAATCTTATTGATTCCCAATAATAATTATTTTCGTGTTATAAAAAAATTAACCATCATTTAGCAAAGTAAGAAAATAACATAAGTGCATGTACCAATTAACATAAATGCATGTATCATTTTGGTGAGGAGATATGAATGACCCAATAATATAAATAGATCCAAAATAACATGTATTAACCAAATAACATAAGTGCATATGTATTAACAAAATAAGCACTGCAAAACCAAATCGGAGCATCCTATACATGTCCATCACAGTGTTTCCCACCCTTTACATTGGCTAGGATTGTTGTTATGAAGGTACATATGAAAACAATCTTCAAAAAATCATTCTTCACAAACAAGATTATATACTGCTATGAAGAAGTTGGGTAATCTTGTTGCAAAATAGTTATATTGTCTATCCTTTGAAGCTCCAATAATACCCTGAAAAACAAAGAATTAATAATAGTCATATTAGATTCTAAAAATTTCATTAAAATGAAATTAAACTATTTAGTCACTATCAACATCATTTTAAAAAAATAAAATTATAGTATAAAAACACCTGGTATGAATCACTATGCTGAAACACGTTCCGCATAAGCCTTAGTAATTGGTTCAGGCTTCAGAGATTATGATTAATACCGCCACTCAGTTTTGTTACATGATCACGTGGGAAGAATCTGGTCCATGTCTCCCCACCTCTATAGACCCAATCTCGATTCATCTCTAAAGCTATGACTTCAGAAGATAATTCATCTGGCCTGCCCATCCTATTACTAGCTTTGACTAAAAAGTTCATTTTCTTTGCTGAGCACCAGAACAGAGGGTGTGACAATACTCTTTTTGCACCTATCCTGCACAACAAAGACAATATATAAGGACAAACATGAATGAAAAGAACAATCTAAAAATTAGAATAATGACATACCTTCTAGTAGGATTATGTCTTAACAGCTCACAAACATGATGTAAAGCTTCACCTTGCATGTTTAAATCAAGATTCTTTAAATTCACAGCAGCATTATCGTCACATTCACGCAAGGAATGGAGTCCCTCAATAATAAATCTTTTGAAACTTTTATCCCAAAAAGGTTGTCCTCCATGTGATAGGCAATAGTAAATAATCAATCCTAAAGCATACACATCTACAAACCGTAAATCAGCATGCCCAGCTCTGAGCTCTGGAGCCCTCCAACCAGCTGTTCCCCTTGAGTCAACTGCAGCAAAGAAAATGAATATACTTAAAATAAACTAAAGATATATGCTAAATAAAAAAATGGATACCAAATGACTCAAAAGGCTTACCACGACAAAAGTTAGATATCCGAGCACAACAACCATACACCAAATCCTCATAACAAATAAGTATGTTTTCCTCCTTCAAATTTTTGTGCTGAAAGCCTTTATCTTCAAGGTATGTCACTGCGACAACAATATCCCTGTTTTTAAAGCATGAAATTAGTATAATGAATGTTTTAATTTTGATTAACATATTAAAACATTAATTTCAATACCATATTATTGTCAACAATTTGGTTGTAGGTTGAAAACGAGAAAGCCATAGAGAACTATGATTATTGTGCCGATGATGATGGATCAGATCAAAGAGGTTGAAATTTGTTTTTTCAAACACCAGATAAATACGATTGTCATGCTCAAGTTTCACTTGAAATGACCCAGGCCAACACGTGGGTCTCATAAATTTGTGATGGTTGTTTTACAAACTTGCTATGTTATCATTCTAATACTTTAATCAATTTTTTTTTCCACAAATAGTGTTTGCAGGTCCTAAACGAGCCGAATCGTGGGAAAAGTTTTCTAAGATATTTTATGACCAAGACTTGAAGTGAGTGACTAAGTGATTAGAGATGAGGTGGATCCCCATACTTGTTTAGTCATATTTTGTGCATTGTATTTGGTAAATACAACACAATCAAAACAAAACCATATAATTATTACATATATACCACTACCATTATAGTATAGTATCAATATTGCCGAAACATACAATGGCATAATGGAATTACTATGCAATTGACTAAAAAAATTTATCACAAAAAGAATTCGATCAGAAGATCAGAAAATTTAATCGTTCCTACAATTACAAAGATTTTATTTTATTTTCACAAAGAAATGAATGAAAGAATTACTAATTATGTGAATAGAGAATGGTACAAACAAAGATATATATTCACAGCAAAAGAAACAAGTGAAGTGATCGAATTCTTAATTCTCAATACTTTGCGTGATTCCAGAAAAATTGTGTATGCAGTAGAAGATGATCGAGAGAGATGACTCGAAAAAAAGAGAAAAGTGAAGAGTTGGATAAGAAAAATGAGAGAGCAAACCTATGATTAATTTGTCATTTGAAATATTGTAATATCATTGAATGCATTTGTAAAACTCCTTGCGCGGTTGGCCTCCCTTCTTCCGTCTTGTATAAGGTTCCTCTGGTTTTTTTGGTGTTTTGTATTATAAGGCCGATTTTTTTTGAAAATAGAATACTAACATTATTATCATTAATATACTTAATTATCATTGTGTATAGGAAAGGTCTTGGGGCTCGATTTTGAAGGCACATGTGAACAAGCAATTCATGGTCTAGAGGCGGAAATCAGAAGCATCCGTTTGAGCCATTCATAATGCAACGCAGGTGGATTACTTGGAACGCTCGGGGTCCTAGTAGTGCAGAGAAGAGAAGAGCGATTTGGGATGCATTGAAGAAGATGAGTCCTGAAGTGGTTCTCTTGCAGGAATCAAAGTTAGGGGGCCGGGGTGAACAGAGAAATGAGAGGCAAATGGCATGGCTGACAAACTTGCCAAGGCTGGTTGTAACAGAAGTAACATGCTCTAGTGGTGCTCAGACTCAAGGAATTAATTTTCCTATCATGATACCTTGTTGTCTTCAATTCTGTCATGGTTTTTTCTTATCTGTGATGCATAATAGACTCGTGGAATGCTGCTGCGTTTTGTTTTTGTGGGTATTTAGGCTGATATCTTTTGTTTTATGTTGTTTTTTAGTGATGTTCTAATGTTCTTTTGTTTTCAATGTTGCAATAGTTTTTAGCTTTCCTATCTTTCCTTACTGTATTGCGTTTTTGGTTTCTTTGTATTTGCCCGTGGTCGGCTTATGTCTCTTGTACTATTGTTTGGGTGGTTTTACCCACTCTTCCCTTTATTAATATATAACATGCTTTGCTCTCAAAAAAAAATCATTGTGTATATTATCTTACACTAGAAAATAGAATACTAACATCATTTTGCCTAAACTTATCAAAACATTACTATCTTAAAAATACTTAATTATCATTTTGTATGTTAACATGTTGTAATCATGGTTATCCTAAGAAACCTAAGAACGCTTGTAGAATAAATCCATACGCAATCTTCAATCTAGAAAATCAAGAAGTTTGATGACTTCATCATAAATAATTGAAGCACGTCAGTGACTGATTTGTGTACTTTACCTAGCATTTTAGTGGCTAACCAACGGTTCTCAATCTTCCCCTTATAGTTTTTAATCACGCTAATAAGGGCTCTAGTAAACACCTCATATTGAATTTCAGGGTCAGCCTCCTTACCGTCACCTGAATCTTCAAATGAAGGATCATGAGATGGATTGGGACAATAAACGATTGTCATACCAGCTTTACAAGCTCCAAGGAAGAAAATACCAACTCCTTCAACAAAACAAGTCAGAAATTGGGAGGGTGCTTTTGATCTACTGGTCTAGCCTCATTCCTTTATTTTGTCTTTAAGCAGATTCATGTGACTGTGGTTGAAAAACAATTCTAAATAGCAATTGTCCATAAGAATATATTCGAAATTTCTTATGGAAAGTTTCAAATGAAATTCAGTTGACACAGATGCAGAAACACACCTTCACAAAACAGATGCAGAAATTGAAGGTTAAACAATTATCCTTCGTGAAAAACTAACTAAACTTGTGGTTTATATCAGGTTTCGAGATTTTCTACTCTCTAGGTCTTCTAAGCCGGGTGTTAACGAAGTCCAGCGGGTTTAGAGGGCACACGGGGAATTCTTTCATAGGGTCGTTGGGATAATAGAATACATCACGTAGTGGGTCTGGTTTGTCATCTTCGACCAGTGAAGTTGCCTTCTCCATTATCCAAGGATCCTCCATTATATTTTGTAGGGAAAAACTTTTTGAGGAGTCTTTCTCCAAGAGTGGTCTAATAAGACGTTTGGCCCCCTCGGAAACAGAAGGGGTGGAAGGGAAGCTTAGGCCATCTCTCATTTTCCTACTCTCTAGGCCTTTTATATAAATCATGTTTCAAAAAAAATTTAAAAATAGTTATAGATACCTAATGAACAGAAAAAATATTATTTTTTGAGAATAAAATATACAAAATTTCTCAACGGCCGAGATGAAGCTACAAACCCCTTAGCCATTCATTTTCTTCAAAGCATCTGCCAAATACAGAAATGTAAGTTTAGTAGCCCCTCTGGTAGGCAAAGACATAACATTCATCTTCATGCTTTCTCCCCCAACAAAAACTTAAGATTCTTGAGATTGATCTAGTATTTAATTGCTCCATGAAAGTACTTGTTGAAATCATCCACCTTGTCAAGTTTAGGTCTCAACTTCTTGACATGATTCGCAAAGAATACAAGAAGTTGTGTGCAGTTAAGAGAAAGTTGTTCCTGGAGTTTAAATGTGTCCACAATATCAACAACCTTAACAACTTGGTCATCAACAATCTCATATTCTCCACCTTTAACAACAGTCTTTCCTTCAACTTCCCACAATCTTTTGTCCTGAATTTCCTTCCATACAAAAGATTCTGAGAGAAGTTCATCACCAGAGAGGATGTCCTGATAAACCACCATGTTTGCAAGGCCGAGAGAGAAAGGAGCGAGGGTGAGAGAGGACTCTGATGGTTTTGACAAAGATATTTTATCCTAGCACATGCGCAAGTTTCTTTCAGAGTTTTTCTACTATGTGTCGATTGTGTAAGAATTATCTAATTAAAATTCATCCACTGGTTATGTCGTCGTGATTAGATTTAACGGTAAGGATATTTAAAATGGGCAAAATTATATAATTAAATGCTTTTGTAAAACTCTTCACATAGATAATACATGTAAATTAAATTCTCTCTTCTAAGTTAAAAATTTGGTAATAAACTATACTTAATGATCACTTTCTATTGAAATCTCTTAACGGATTTTAATCACATTACAAATAAAAGTTTGGTTTTTTTTTGCCTTAAAATGATTAAGTGAGCATCCAAGGATAGCAATCTTAGGTAGCATTTGGTAACAGAACTGGACATGACAGAATAGTACGGATCAGAACGAAATAGAACGAGACAAAAATATTTTGTGCACTCCATTTGGTAAACCCAACACAATCAGAATAAAACCATATAATTTTTTACATATATAACCCTACCATAATAGTATAGTATCAATATTTCCAAAACATACAATGGTATAATGGAATTAATGTGCAATTGACTAAAATTTCCATCACAAAAAGAATCCGATCAGAAGGTCAGAAAATTGAATCGATCCTACAATTACAAAGTTTTGATTTTTGATTTTGTTTTCACACATAAATGAAGGAAAGAATCACTAATTACGTGAGTAGGGAATGATACATTCACAGCAAAAGAAATAAGTGAGGTGATTGAATTCTCAATACCGTGTGTGATTCCAGAAAAATTGTGTCATTTGAAATATTTTAATAGAGTGTCTTGTTCCGTTCTCTTCCGTTCCACCATTTTTCAGGGAACAAAAATGTTTTGTTCCATGAGATTTTTGTCCTGTTTCGTTTCATATAAAAAACATGACAAACATGAACATATCTCATATGTTCCATTATGTTCCCTTCTCACATGTCTACCAAACGCTACCTTAATATAAGTGACATTTGACAAAGAAATTTTATCCTAGCACTAGCACAAGTTTCTTTTAGAGTTTAGTTACTATGCACCGACTGTGCAAAAATTATCTATTAAGAATTCATTAATTTGTCATGTCATCATAATTAAATTTGACTGTAAGAATATTTAAAACGGAAAAATATTGATATAATTAAATGCATCTGTGAAACTCTTTAAATTGTCAGTGCATATAAATTAAATTATTTCTTTAAAGTATAATATTCAACATAGACTAGGCCTTATGAACACTTTCCATTGAAGTCTTTTAACGGATTTTGATCATATTACAAATAAAAGTTCGGTAAAAAAGCATCCACTTTTCTAAAGGGTCAATGCCAAGGAAGAAATACACAGAGATCAAATGGTTATCCCGACAAGGACGAGGCACCAAGTAACCCAAAGTAACAATTATTCACTCTTATCCATATAAGCCCCGATGATCTCTCTTAACTTGAAGTCAGAGTGTCATCACATGTATCACCTATATACCATCACATCACAAGATTGCCACCCACCATCATGTAGTGAGAAGTTGGGCCTCATTCAATCATGTGATAAACTATGAAATTGAATATAGTGTGAGTTTATTTATAAGATATGTCTTTGCTGATTGCATTATGAAAAACATGAATATGATATGAAAACAAATTCGACAAAAACATAAGCATGAGACAATTAATTAAACACACTAATGATTAACATATATTGTTTGTTTTAGTATATTTATTTCTATAGTTGATAGTTGTGAAACTAATTTTTTACCTTACAGTCAAGTCAACGCACTAAGAGCAAAAAGCTGACCAAAAAGTTTATTTTTTATATTCACAAGAGTTAAAATTGATAATAATATAAGTGAATGTCTTAAAGGGATCCTTTGAATATTAGCAAAACTTTAAAATAACTATTATTGAGTAAGTGAAACCTTTAAAATATCGATAACTACAAATCTTGAGTTTTTTTTGAAAGGGTCTTCATTGTTTAATCCAATATGAAATGGGTGAATGGTCACTTTCGTCCCTATTGTTTCACGCGTCGGGCATTTTAGTCCCTATTCTATGAAAATGTTGCTCGTAGTCCCTAATGTTGCAAATCGTCAATCACGTTGGTCCCTCCCTCTGCTACCGTTAGTGAACGTTAATAGGAAGAGTGATTTGACACGTTAAGTGCCCCAGAAGACTTGGCACGTGGATTTAAATGTTGGGAAATTTTTGGAAAACATAGAAGCTTCAATTTAGTCCCCGACCAAAAGCTCCAAATCTGAAAAGTTTCAATCTCCATCATTCTTCCTCCTCTCTCCCACCACCAAGACCATACAACCTAAATCAAAATCCAACTTTTAACAACCCGGATTTTTGAGTCTGATAAAGACGATGCAGTGGCAGAGGAGGGTGAAAAAGGCACCGTCTTGG
Source organism: Lotus japonicus (assembly GCF_012489685.1). Lineage (NCBI taxonomy): Eukaryota > Viridiplantae > Streptophyta > Magnoliopsida > Fabales > Fabaceae > Lotus > Lotus japonicus. The sequence continues at coordinate 16,295,186 of NC_080043.1, read as the reverse complement.
CACCAGGACCTTAGCGGGTTCATGGGTTGCTACAATTTGGGGCTGGGTCGAAATCACGTCGGTTGCCACGTTTCCTAAGAGGTGTGATGGCTTCATGGATCTGGACGAATATATGTGTAGAAAGGGGATGGAGTGGGTGGGTTTCAGAAATTGGATTTTGTTACTAGGTTTTTGAGAGCACAAATTTTGTGGGTTTTGTTACAAGAAAAATGAAGGAGCTTGGGTTGTTGTTCACAGCCAAGAGGGAAAAGGGGAAGATGAAGATGGGTTTGGTGGTAAGTGGCGATGAGTGGTAGTGGGAGGAAGGATGAGATATTGTTATTTCCTCTCACATTTGATTCTTCCCATTCTCAATTTTCCATCTTCGATTCTCACCTTGTCTGTATCTTTGGTTTATATTTTGAGTTTTTTTTTTTTTTTATTTTCGTGGAAAATTCAATCCTTTTGTCTCTTCCATCAATTTCATTGTCCCTGATCATCATTTTAACATCTGGGTGAGTGTTTCTTCTGAAAAAACTCAAATGGTCTTCTGGGTTTGATCCAACAAGCATAAAAAATCAACATTTAACATTTTCTTTTCTAGTTATGGTACAGTGATTTTGATTTGCAAAATTTTGATGATTTGCACAATGTAATTTGAGACCTTGAATGATTATTGGAAACTAGGTTGAAAGTGTAGAGGAAGTACAAGAGAGTAACGTAGAGGATTAGCCATAGCATTAGCTTGGGTGGGAGTGAGGAGGAAGAAGATAATGAAGAAACTTAAACTTTTCAGATTTGGGAATTTTGGTCGGGAACTAAATTGAAGCTTCTATGTTTTCCAAAAAATTTCCCCAACAATTAATCCACGTGGCAAGTCCACTGTGACACTTAACGTGCCAAATCACCATTTCTGTTAACGTTCACTAACGGTAGCAGAGGCAGGGACCAACATGATTGACGATTTGCAACATTAGGGACTACATGCGACATTTTCATAGAATAAGGATTAAAATGTCCGACGCGTGAAACAATAGGGACGAAAGTGACCATTCACCCAATATGAAATAGTAAAAGTTACATGCTCAACATGGTCTACTCCTTTGTCATGAGAGAGTTATTCTCATGGTTTTTTTGTCATTTTTATTAATGATACATATTCTGTTTAAAAAAAAAGTTACATACTCAGGTTGAGAAAAAAGTCAAAATTATACCGTACTTGTATACTTTTCAATTCCACTCTATTTGCTGGAGAGAAAAAATTTAACATTAGGGTTAAATATGTTTGTTACCTAAATTATATTAATATTAGTTCATTAATTAAATTTTCACTGATTTTGGCATGTGAGGCTTTAGTCCTTCATTGATTATGTAGCATGGTGACATGTAGGTATTAGTGATGTGTAATTTTTTATTTTTTTAATGACATAAACCACATTTATCCATTTTTTCCATGTTTCATGGAAGTGAAAATGATATGTGAAAATAACTTTTTTACAATAAAGGTGTTGTCAAAAGATTTATATCAATTGTAGTAAAAATAAATAAAATGGTTTCTTTCCATTTAGACACTGACACTGAGACATTGACAATGAGAGTGAGAGAGAATGATGTTCCAGCAATCCAGCTTCTGTTCCAATCCTCTCTCTCAGACCACCTTTTTCTTTGGTCACCCACTTCTTCACCACCACCAACAACTCTCCCTCCATTCTCCTAGAAGAGCCAAACCTTCCACCTTCAGAGTTTCTTCTCTTGGTGCTGGTTTCTTTGATAACATCGCTCAAATTGGCAATAACAAGGTACCCCATTTGGAAATTTCTTGTTTATATGTCTCTATAAATCATGGGTTGGCCTCAAGTTTTGATTTTTTTTGCTCTAGTTGACAACCCCACTTTTTGTTTTGCTGTTTTATATGCTGAACTGGGATTTGTTTTGTCTTCTGTGATCTTCTGCTGTTAAGGTTTTGGTTGCAGCTAGTACTTCTATGGCAATTGGGCAGCTTTCTAAGCCATTTGCTTCTGTTTTTCTATATGGGAAGGAGTTTGATGTCAAGTCTCTTATTCAAGCTGGAGGGTTCCCATCATCACACTCTTCTGTATGGCCTTAATCAGTTAGTTAATCCTATTTTCATGTATGCCACTTGAGTTATTGATTTTCATCAACTGAGTTTTCAATATCTTTCTCACAAAGTTCTATGCATTTTCCCTTGGATAGGCAACAGTGGCTGCTGCAACAATCCTTGGCCTTGAGAGGTAAAGATAATTTAGTTGTTTCAGCTTGGTGTTTGGCTCATGGAATTTCTCTGAATTCTCTTGTGTTATTTGTAATTGTTTAATATCCAAATGCAGAGGCTTCTCAGATCCCATTTTTGGTCTTAGTGTTGTGTATGCTGGTCTCACTATGTACGATGCTCAGGTATGATATTCTTCTATTAAAGATTGTGCTTTTCATCTAAGTACATATTACTTACCTTACTTCCATTCATGTATTCTCATCCGATGAATGTCTTTTGTTGGGTCCTTTTTAACCATTATATTTGAACTGTACTTACTTAGAATAAAACCCCACTTCCTGGGGTCTATTTGACAAATTTCGTGGCACTCCATATATTGTTTCAAACATTTTGGAGGAGGCTTAGGCAAGATTAGAATTCATATCTACTAATCTACTAGGTGTCGTTGTCAATCCCCCAAAGTAAATACAAGTCACTTGCATCACTTTGATCATGAACTTTTCATCTTTCAAGCTAATCTGCAATGATAGATTTAATTTAAGAGCTGCCTACCAGCACTGATAACCAATGCGCTTGCCTTTAGGCATGAAACTTTTTGTTTGGAATAGTTCAGTACTTCAATAAAATGGTGGACCTAATAAATTTGGATTGGTTGCTTAAGATTAGTAAAAGATAATTTGATTCAAAAAGGTTTTCTAGAGGTATTAGTTTGATACTACGCTTTAAGTCTCGTTTGAATGGGTTAATAAGACTCGAGTTAGGGAAATTTTACTCTTTTGAATAGTTGTGTAAGAAAGTTGTTATTAGGCTTTGCAACAAAACAAGAGAATATTAACCCCTCATACAGTCAGTGAATTGCTATTGAAGGGAACTAGTTGCATCGTGAAGGCTGTGACTTGAATCAGGCTTAAATAATAATATAAAAAGGGTACCTCTCTTTTGAACAGTCTATGCTGGTCAAACCAATGATTCAAGGAGGCTTTATTTGATTGTAGCAACTTGGCTGTGTATGTGTGGTCAATGGAGATCTGAGACTAGCTCTTTACATTGTAGAATGCCCTTTTCTAATGATTTTAGGTCTTTCTTTTTATCTGTATTAAGCATCCCTAAAAGGCTGAAAATAGAAACCGTTCTGAGTCTGCTTAGGGTTCATTCCTTGGATTAGCTAAGGAAGACGATTTAATATTTTTGAGAGTATGATAACAGACCCTTGATTAAAACTGTCTATGATAGTAGGAGCGGCTCGGCTAGCTTGTGATGAGGCCCAAATAAGCACATAAGTCAGTTGGTGTCTATTAGAGGGTTGTTGGAGTTAGTTGGAGGCGGTAGCTATATTAAGTTTAGTTAGTGGCTATACGGTTTGAGCAATACTTAGTATTAGAGGAGATTCCAGATCCACAAAAGGTGAAGCGGTGAAGCTACTGTTTTTGTAGGCAGACTCAAGATGCTTGCTAGGCATGTTAGTTTGAAAAAACTCAGGGTGAAATCCTGAGTTTGCGCCTGGTTGAAATCCTGGTAAATTTTACTCATGAATCCTCCTCATGCTAGAACAGAAAGAGAAGTAAAATTAATTTTCGAGAATATTCATGAAGGGAAGTCATTTGGCATTACACAACAAAGAGTTTTGAACTGGAAACAGCTTCTCTATGATCCAGGGTGCATATTTGGAGATAGGAATTATGATATTAGAACTGATAGAGTTGAAACAAACCAGTTCCTTTGGGTAGTATTTGGAGGCTTTCAATAAATTGTTAGGAAGAGCTTGTTGTGGATAATCATTCGACCTTGTGTATCTTCTTGGGGGGTATTTGTAGTTCTCTGAAGAAGTCAGTTCGATTACACTAACCCCGATCAGTACGAAAAGCCATGAGGATTTTGAAGTTGGGGCAGAAGATTCTGATGGAGTTGTCGGCGAAAAGCTCAAAACCAGAGGTACATGGGCACTCAAGAAGCAGGGGATATGCGAAGACTTGGTTAATTCAGCCAGTAATTCAATGGGTAGGACAACACCGTCCAGGAATGATAGTCATGTAGGTAGCTTGAGTGTTCAGATTATGTTAGAAGTCTTAAAGATGATTGAGAACTTGATTTGATGTAGCTTGCAAGTAGGTCTGATTGTCAGTGCTGTCTCTAGTTCTTCTCATTTAGCAACCATTCACCTGAATCACGATGTGATATTTCATTATTAGAAGCTTGAAAGCCTTTAATGGACATCTTATTGACAATCTGGAGTAATCCCTAGCACATATTGGTCATAATCTACTATGTCCCATATACATACTAGCATGAGCCTATATTGCATGTTTGAGCTTAAAATCAGTTTGTTTTTGGTTACTCTGTCCTGTTTACAGAACTTGGTTGGTTTTGTCATAAATGTAACCTGTTTAACTGATTTATGAGATCGTGGCTTCTGCGATTTGCAGGGTGTAAGAAGAGAAGTAGGGATTCATGCCAGGACACTAAACAAACTACTGCTCAAGATGCATGTAAACTCTTCACTTTCCAAAGACAGAGAAGGTTTGATCAACTCCCAACCGGGATTATCAAAGCCACCGAAAGTAGAAGGCATTGAGAAGTCCATTTTGTCCAAAGAAGTACCACAACAGGGAAACGCACGGCTATTAGTTAGTTCTGGAAGCAAAATAAGGCAAACTGATACGGAGCTACTATCTTCTGGCTTATCAGCAGATGCAGAAGAAATCTCAAAGTTGGTTGCTGATGGTCTACTTCCATTAAAAGAAGCTGTTGGTCATACCGAGGTTGAAGTCATAGCTGGTGCTTTACTAGGTGTTTTAGTTGGTTTAGGTGTGTATAATTTCATATAAAGTCTTGATTTTTGATGAAAACTTTTATGTTACATCTTACACCACATAGATTATTAAATTGAAAACCATAGTGAATTGGAAAGGAGTCAGTTTTTCTTTTTCTGTATACACCAAGGGTGTTCCCTAGACTAATTTCTTTCGAAACTTAGAGATTATTGGAGTGGACATATTGTGAATTGGTAAAATACTGGAGTGATAAAAAGAAAAGAGAGGTATTATATAATACCTCATTTGCTTTGACATTTTCTTTCCTCTTGTTCTTGTCAGCATTTGAACCCTGGTCATCAAGGTATTGTTATGTTACAACTACCATATTGACTAGGGATGCTGACAACATTTTATTCTCATTAGTAATTCCTTATAGCAAGAAAGGTATCTACAGTTGTTAGTACCTAAGTGGTAAGAGATTGATATTGATTAATGAGTTTTTTTCCATTAACAAGAGTTGGAATCTAAGAGTTGGAATCTGAGCCTAACCACTTTGCTTAAGAGACCAAGTGTTATATCTATATGTCAACGCTCTTCGTTATTCTAATTAGTAATTACTGAAGGGCTCGACAAAAATATTTCACATCTTTATCATTTCTACTTCATTTACATCTCATTTTCTATTTATTTATTTTGATTATTTTTTTTATCAGTCAAATTTCACCTCTGGGAATTATTCCCTAGACATTCCCTTACTCAACCTATATGTTTTTCTAGCTCTTACAACTTGAGCTATCATTCGAGGACATTTATTTTGGTTAGTTGAATTGCTCACGCAATTTCAAGCCGAGTAGGACCATTATGGGCACAAAAATTCACCCTGTCAATTATTTAACGCAGTTGCATCCATAGGGACTCAAACTCAAAACTTTTTACTTAAGCTAGATCAACCCAGTTGATCTATGCACTTGATAGTCATTTTCTATCTATTTTTCTCCTCTTTCAATTATATCAAATACCACATATTTACTTTCCTTTCTCTTTTCACACTTAATGGAATGTGAATAGATTTTGGGTTAAATATATTTTAGTTCCTATAAAATATAAAATATGTAAGAATTAGTTTTGATTCTCTAAAAAAATGTGACATTAATAAAATTTATGAAATTAGTCACTCAGTTCATTTCGTGGCCGTTTAACCGCCAATAAAACTTGAAATAAATATGTTGTGACGGCTAAAAATCGTCATTATTGCACAAAAATCGCCATTAAGAGTTTGATAATGACTAATTTCTCCTATTTAAAAAATGTTAGAAATTAAAAATTACTATAATTTTTTTTAGATGGATGAGATTCAAATGACCCTAATTTTACATGACTTAAGAAATATATTTAACCCATAATTTTTTTTCTCCCTTTTATGCCTTTGTTTGCGGTCATACCTATAAAAGCCCCCTATAACAATTTGCCTCAAGGATAATATGATGTTCCAAAGAACACAAAAACTACAAAAGTTCTATATAAAAAAGGTTGAAACGTGGCAAAAAATAAAAACACTGGCGCCACTTGGCACTAGTTATTAGCACACGTGTAACTCCATGGCATGCTTACATTCCACGTGGGTTGATCTCGGTAGAAGTTGCATTTCCGCCAGTTTGCAACTCTTTATATAAATATAGTTAGATTGGATGTACTATAAAATTGCATAAGAAGTGTTAAAAATTGTAAGGCACAAAAGGTGAAAGGCTAAGAAGTAAGAACAAGGAGATCACAAAAGATGTCAGGGGCACAAGGAGCACAACCAAAGGAGTCATTGACAGCAACCACATATGAATCAGTAGAAGGAGGAGCAAATCGAACAAGGACTGACCTGCGTTCAAAGGAGGATCAAGGTAGCATTCAAGTCGATAAGTTGCAGGAGAAGGTCAATGATCCTGCAGGCAAAGGTGGTCCAGTGTTTGGTGCTGGTAAAGATGAGAATAAGCAAGACCTTGGTGTTACAGGCACTGGCTAATTAATTAACCTACCACATATATATATGCATGGTGCTTATGTAATTCCTGAGTCACTTTATCTTTCTGTGTTTTCTGTTAGGATTTTTGCGGATGAAACTGTAGTATGATGCTTCCTGTGTAATTATCTATGTGGTGAAAGTTTTATGGAATAATGGGATGTAATGATGAAGTGGTTAATGATATATATAGCAAGTTGTTATTCACTCAATCCCTTGATAGTTGATTCACTGGCTTTAATTTCTTTCCTGATATTTTATTGTGACATGATACAACCTTTTAAAGTTCTTGTCCTGTAAAATATGTGATATGTCCATTGGTGACACCAGGTTGTCAAAGATAAGTAAATTTTTGGACAAATGACCGTTTGCAACTGGATGATTGATTAATTGAAAACTCAACCAGTAGCCCAGAAAACAACCTCCCTACATCCTCACAACCAACCCTGATTGAGGGCACACGTGCGGTGTATCCTCATCCCACGTCCCATCTAGAGTCAATAGCCCTTGAACAATTGTAAGCAGGGCGCTGAAGCCTTCACTATAGTATGTTTGCAAATGTGTCCCGCCACAAGAAGATGCTAAATTCTGTGCATTAGTGTTGGCTTTGTGTCAACACTGATTGTTTAAAAGCTATAAAGCACGGACACCTCCCGGGAGGTGCCGGTTCGGACACCGGGAGCGGGAGGTGCCCGACATGACATTGACACTTATACGACATCTACACGACACATGTCACCGACATAACATTGACACTTATACGACATCTACACGACACATGTCAGATACTTTTTCGCGGTGTGTCTAATTAAAAAGGTATTTTTCGGCTCAGACATTTAAGCCGACACTTCTTCGATCTTGCTGGACATTTCTTGACACTAGTATTTTTTTAAAAAATAGATAATTTTAAGAGTGGAGTATAGTATGAAAAAATTACTAAGCTATGAACTGAATTGGATGCAAGACTTGGCAGCTGAGTTTAGGGTGGTTTATTAGAATTTTTTGTAAGCTTCCTTGAAGATACTCTCTTGGCTTTGTAAAATTGGTACTCTTTTTCCTTGCTAGGTTTTCCCAAGGGGGTTTTATCCTAGCAAGGTTTTAATGAGGCTTTTTTTGTGAAGTCTATTTTCTTGGAAGTATTAGGTGGGGTAGTTTTGTTGTTGTAGGATCTTTGTCTGTATTTGTTAGTTCTTTACCTGTCTCTTCTCTCCTTTGTATTGGGTTGAAGTACCCCTTGTACTTCTATTCAATATAATTCTTATTGCCTATCAAAAAAAAAAAAATAAGAGGGTAAAAACAAGTAGATAGATTTTCTTTTTACAAAGAAAACATCAAAGCATGCAATATCCCAATCTCTTGCTTTTGGGATTTTAGCTGTGTCGCAGGGTCGTGTTGTGTCGGAGTCCGTGCTCCATAGTTTAAAAGTGAATTTTGGAACAAAAAATGTGTCGTCAGAAGTTAAGGTTGACCTTGTGTGATGGGATGGGTTCAGATCCCATGGTGAAGTGTGTATGCGCAACCGTAGCTAAAATCCATCAAAGCTAATTCAAAATTAAATTTAGCCTCGACTTGTGTTTAAATTTTTTCTTTCAATCCTTAGAAATCACACTCTTGAAGTATGTTTGACATTCACCACGCCACTGCCACCACCATCATCATCACGACCACCGGGTAACAACCTCTCCACGATCACACCTTCATTTCCACTACAACCACCTCCACCGTCACCACCACCGCCATTGACGTTGGCAACCACCACCTCCACTTACGTCACCACCCCCAACACGACCACTGTCGCCACCTCCACCATAGTTGTCGCTACTACAACCACCATCTTTCGCCGCCACCACCACCCTTCACCGCCACTACCACCTCCACCACTGCCTTTACACCCTTCACCATTGTCACCTGGGCCACCACCACCTCCACCATCGCCACCGGCTCTACTGCTGCTCCCACCACCCTCCAACGCCACCACTTTCACCTCCACCACCACCGCCGACTCCATTGCAACCACCACCTCCACCACCACCACCGCCTGCCATAACCACCACGTTGCTACCACGGCCATCATCATCTTGACCACCAGGTAACACCCTCTCCACCACCACACCTTCACTGTCGCTACAACCACTTCCACTGTCACCACCGCCGCTATTGATGTTGGCACTACCACCTCCACTGGCGACACTATCCCCAACACGACCACTACTGCCACCTCCACCATAGTTCTCGCTGCTTCCACCATCAGCCTCCACCATAGTTTTCTGCCACCACCACCCTCCACCATCATAACTGCTAACGTCACCGCTGTTAGGTAACATCGAAACTCTATCATCGTTGTTATATGACCCCTCTATTTTCATGTCGCTGCTACCACTCATTGTCGTGGATTCACAAAGTTGATAATTGTTTGACTATTGTGAATTTACAAAGTTGACAAGTTTTTAAAAACACAAAAAAACAAAAACTGAAAACTAGTTTTTTTCTTTAATTTTAAAAAATAAAGCCAAAAACTACCTCAAATGGGGCCAAAATTTTGATTATTGCGGATAATGAGTACGAACATATAAGTATTTAGAGGTACATGACATTCATTTTACTATCCAGTTGGGTATGGAACAATGGAAATAGGTACTTGTGGGTATGAGAATAGGTACTATAGTACGCTACTCAGATGCTAGCCATTTTCATCGCACTTTCAGCTTTACTTGTTTGTTAATTAAGATTAAGATTTAAGTTAACCTCTTAAGATTACATGCTTCCACAGGATTCCATTCTTTGCGTGGCAACATGTGGATCGCAAGCAAATCCTAACGTCCGGATAATTCAACTATTATATATGCGGCTCCAAATTTTCCTCTTCACTAAGACCACTGCACCATCATCACTCAATCAATACACATACAAACTCACAATTCGCAACACAACTAACACTGTAACTTGCCAGTACACTCGAAAGAAATGCCTCATTTTCAGTAGCCATAGCCACAAAGAATGTTGTTGGTTATGCATATTTCATAGTTTGTTGAACCAAACTGTGAACACCCAGAAAGGAAAAATATATATAAAAAAAAAACAATGAATTTGCTGACTCAACATGTAACACACCCTCATTTTATCATTTCCTCCGCCTATAAATCCAACCCTTCATTCCATCACCATGTCCAGCTTCATCTTGGTTTGAGTGTGCTTACCCCATTTTCCCAACTGCCCATCATGCCTGTTTCCACTGGAAATGGAAGAATTTTCAGAAGAAGGAAATGGAGCACATTTGTCTCCAATTCTGCAACATCACCAGCTCCATTGCCACCTGACCCAGATAAGGTTTTCTTTTCCTTTTACTTTTTCTGTTCATTGGGGTTGTTAATCAATCAATGTTTATGATAAATGAGTTAGAAAGTTTGCATTTTTAAATTTTTTTATAATTTTTTTTATAAATCATTGTTTTGGTCCACTAGAATGGGGTAAAATAACCTCTATGAGGTATGTTAGGCAACAAGTTTAGATTTTGTGAAGGGTTTGGTTGATGGGGTGGTGTTAATAAATTGGAAAACTGTGTTGGGAAGTGCAGGAACAGAAGCAAAAGGGAGAAGGAAGTGATGGTGTGGTTGCAGAGGGTGAGAGTCCTGATCTGCAGACACTTTTTAGAAGATTCTGGAAAGTGGCAGCTCCTTATTGGTCTTCAGATGACAAGACTCAAGCAAGACTGCAGCTTGCTGGTGTTTTTGCTCTCACTCTGGCTACTACTGGAATCAGTGTTGGCTTCAGTTTCTTGGGGAGAGACTTCTACAATTCACTTGCCAGTAAGTTCTAGTAACACACTTTTTAGTTCAATTTGTAGCACACTCATTACAGGTTTATATTCTAAAAAAATCAATGTAGTTTTGAAAATGGATTATTTTCTAAGCAATGTGTTAAAGTGTGTGTTGAAAATAGTGTATGATTAGTAGCATTACTTTATTTTCTATTTACCTTGAAGTTGGGCATACATAGTTTTGCAGGCTTGTATATGAAATTTTCTGTTGTTGTTATTCAATTAATTATTTACTAATATGAAGTGGCAACCAGAAACTGAACATGTTTAAGTTTATTAATGCAAGACAAGGATCAAGAGCAATTTTCAAAGCAACTACTTTACTACTTGGGTGCCTTTGCTGGAGGAATCCCGGTGAGCACATTGCTGCACTTTCTTAGGTATAGCTCTGCTAGACTTTGCTTTAGTTCTTCTGATAATAATAATGGGTATTGCCCTTGTATTTGGAAAGAGAAAAGACTGGAAGAGTTAAAAAGTGAATTAAGTCAGTCATATATGAATATATTTTTCCATGTTTTTGGGGCTTTATCCATCATATGAGGACTTGGACATTATAATTGTTTTTCCTTCATTTGGTATTTCAGGAAGTAATTACCATTTTCATGGATTTAATACTGAATAACTGAAGATATTAGCCCAAATAAACAGGAAAATAATGTATGGGATCTTAATTACCTTTGTTCAATAGCAATTTTCATGAAGCTCTCTTAGTTAAGAGCTTAGTTGGTTTTGAAACAGCTTTCAACAGGGCTATACGTAAGTCTCTAAACAATTGCGCTGATGTTCCATGTATTTCTCTTGTTCTTTTTCTTAACTTTTCTATCAAAGGATGGAAAACTTTTGGTTTCAAAATGTTGTATGTAGCTCTATGGATACCTTTCTGTTTTTTTGTTTGTTTGGTATGTACCTTATTCCAATCTTCTGCGTGTGTGTCTGACCTTGTTCATCATTGTGTTCCAGTTTTTTGTATTGAGAGATTATGCACGAGAAACTCTTTCTTTGAGATGGAGGTCTTGGATGACAAGGTATTACATGGACCGCTATCTGAAGAACCAGACATTCTATAAACTTCAGTCGCAGTCAATTATTGATAATCCAGACCAGAGAATTGTTGATGATCTAAGTTCTTTCACTGGGACAGCCATTTCTTTCTCCCTGACACTCTTTAATGCTGCTGTAGACTTAATCTCATTCAGTAACATCTTGTATGGAATCTATCCTCCCCTCTTTGTTGTTCTTCTCATATACTCTATTGGTGGGACAGCTATCAGTGTTTACCTTGGAAAGGTAATGAGTCGATCATTCTTTTCTTAGTGATAATTTAATTTGTGAAGAAAATCTACCTTCCCATACCAATAACTAAGAGGAACTTTAAGATAGTTCCATTTTTATTAACTGGAAACTGTGAAATTGACAGGGACTGGTGACTTTAAATTTCTTGCAAGAGAAAAAGGAAGCAGACTTTCGTTATGGACTTGTAAGGGTGCGGGAAAATGCTGAATCAATTGCTTTCTATGGTGGTGAACAAAGTGAAATGCAACTTCTTCTGCAGCGCTTCAAAAGTGCTTTTGAAAATCTATCTGTAAGATATTTCTTCTTTATAATTATGAACCAACTATCTCAAAACTTTAAGCTGTTGGGTAATGAATACATGAATGGTTTTATATTATCCCTCTAACACGTCCTCTGATGCAAGAGCCCATTGGGCTTAAGTGTGGACAACACGCATGCCAACCTACTTGTGCTGAAATTGAACCTTTTTATTAGAATAATTGAGGGAACAAGGACCGAACTTGGTCATTGTTGAATATCTCTTAAGATATAGTTTATTATTAGTGTTATCTCATAGAGATATAGTTTAGATTTGTTTCTCTATCTTAGATTAGTATCTATTTAAATAGAGATTATATCTATTTAAATAGAGATAGGTTTAGATAGATTTAGTTTGTTTTTATCTCTTTGTTAGTCTATATATATTGTAGTTTTCAGTCAAGTATTAATCAATGAAATACAGATTAATATTTTTCATCAAATTCAAGTTGGTATCAGAGCGAGTTTCGATCCTATTGGCGCAACCGCTGTGAGGGGGGCTCGTCCCCCCTCATGGCTACTTTCCAAATCTCTTTGGATTTATTTTTCGTACTTCGCTTCCGCTTGTTAGTTATAGCCGTTTTCTTACGGCCTCATTTCTTTATGATTATGGCTCCCTCGTCTTGGAACCTTAGTGACCCTTGTTTCTTAGCAGCCCCCGTCAACATCCTTCCACGGGCGTTTTTCGAAGCTAATCCTAATTGATAGGAGACATGTACATTGGAGTCGCAACACAAGGATCTACGTTTTTCCCCGAAGCGCCGCCACCAGATTTTCCGTCACGCGCCACCTCTTTGTAGGCGAGTGAGATCTACTCAGGAGCTCGTCATCAGCGCGCTCCGTTTTCGACAACGCTTGGACAGATATGCTCGCCCTCTTTTCCTGGTTCTGTTCCAGATGTCGTTTTCTCCAGATTTTCCTTCCTTTAATGCAGTCGCGTGATTGGAAGAAATTGTGGGAATTGATTCAACAATTGTTTACTCAAGAATTCTGGATTGGAATGACATAATAATTCTTCACTGCCAGCGAGAGTATTGGTTACATGAAGTGGAAATATGGAATGCCAATGGTGATTTATCAATTCATATATTCTGTGGATTTCATGGATTATTGATTCATCACAATACTGGTTGTGTGGAATTCACGTGATTGTAGCACCTTGACCACCACTTTGATTTGTTGAATATGAAGTGTTTGAGAAAATGACAGCAATAGTGTACTTTGTGTTTGCAGCGTTGGGATGGTGATATTAGAAGTTTCTGATGATGCCAGAATGAAGCACCACGTGGCTCTTTGGTCCAGTCAAGTTCTCAATTAGTGTGTTGGGTTACTCCGGTAATATTTCTTCTGTTGAATGGATGTATGCATCTGATGTGCACTGCAACTCTTTCTTAGAGTCCAACATTGAAGCTGCTATTGTTTGAAAAGGCAAAGTCTTTACCTACTCGTTGGGAGTAGGCGCTGAAGTGGAATTTCAAGTATCTACAATTTCTGATTACCGCATTGCATTGTGTGGCAGTAGCTTCTCTTCTCGAGTTAATTATATTTGTTACAAGCTATGCATATGATATATATGCTTTAGCTTGAGGGGAAGTGTTGTGTGAATTTCTCTCTCCGGCAGCAGTGGCTTCTTGAGTTAATAATATTTGTTACAAGCTATGCATATGACATATATGCTCTAGCTTGAGGGGAAGTGTTATTAGAGACTACGGTCAGCCACCACCGTCGGATTTCAAGGCACGCGCCCTCACGTGCCTCCCATCTCTCTGCGTGTAAAGTCCACGCGCTGCTCTCTCCGCTGCTTTGTTCTAGCTGGTCCTCTTTGTGTATCAGCCAGGTTTGGTTTTAAGGATCCTCTGTTTTGACGTGTGTTGTGCCGTCACAGTTGTGATCATCCAGTCGTCCTCTCCCTGTTTGGTTTGTGGGTTTGCTGTTTTGACCCTGTTTGGACGTTTCTCGTGTCATCTCTCATTGTTGGCCAAGTTTGGTTTGGTTTGGTTTGGTTTGGTTTAGTTTGGTTTGGTTTGGTTTAGAGTTTTAACTCTGTTTTGAAGCTCAGGTTCCGCATTGGTTTTTGAGACTTGAGTTGTTGTTTGCGTCTCATTGTTCGAGATGCTCTTATTATACTGCTCTTGGCTGACTTTATGCAATTTGGTTTTGAAGGTGACAATGTCACCTTCGTTTGTTTCGTCTCGATTGTTTGGTTTTCTAGTTGTTAGGTTTTCTGGTTTAGGGCTTCAGCTGCAAGTTGCGCTGGCCCACTCTCTAGTTGAGAGTTATTGGTTCTGGTTTTAGGGCTTCAACTGTGAGTTGCGCTGGCCCACTCTCTAATGTTTGAGAGTTGTCTGTGTCAAAGTTGACACCATTGTTTGTCTTAGAAGCCATCAATCGATCGACCTCAAGTATGTTTTATTTCTGTGTGGTTATTGTTGATGAGTTGTTGCTTCAGCCTTGTTTTGTTTTCGGGCGTATTGTTGCTGGTTTTTCGCCCTTGTTTGCTGGCTCAGCTACCCTACTACATTCCAGAAGAATTGGTTTTTTGTCTTGCATCAATTTCAGCCAGATCAAGTATGAGAAGTTGTCTTTTGCCTGCCCATGGATTTAGCAGAAGTTCGAAAGACGATTCAATTTGAAGTATAAGAAGTTGTCTTTTGCCGGCCCATGGATTTACTAGAAGTTTGAAAGGTTATTCAATTCAGAGATTCGCCAAGACCGTCATTATTAAGGGATATCTATTAAGATAATTTTCTTCTTGGGTTAGATTTGTTACAAGCTTAAAGCTAAGTAAGCTTTAGCTTGAGGGGGAATGTTGAATATCTCTTAGATATAGTTTATTATTAGTGTTATCTCATAGAGATATAGTTTAGATTTGTTTCTCTATCTTAGATTAGTATCTATTTAAATAGAGATTATATCTATTTAAATAGAGATAGGTTTAGATAGATTTAGTTTGTTTTTATCTCTTTGTTAGTCTATATATATTGTAGTTTTCAGTCAAGTATTAATCAATGAAATACAGATTAATATTTTTCATCAAATTCAAGTGTCATAGAGGCTTTGATACCATGTCATGAACCAACTATTCCAAAAGCTTACGTTGTCGAGTAACAAACACATGAATGGCTTTACATTATATTTCTAACATTTATGTTTACTTTTTTCTTGATTAAAACAATTTTGACACAAGATGTTACCCTATTTATATTCAGTCCAATTTACTCGGTTGCTTGAGTTTTTATTGCATGAGGTATGCGAGAAATACACTCTTCGATTATTGTTGGATGAAATTCATGAGTCTCATTAAATCATGATGCTCATGAATTTCAGCCAATAAGAAGGAATGTGTTTCTTGTATTTCTCTAATTGCATATATCCCTCCCTCTTAATCAATGTCATACGGTAAGCTGCATTTAATGTAAAACCAAGATGTTCTCTCTGTTTTCTCTTTTGTGATTGAAAAAACTGGATCAGTATGAATTATCTTAACTTCAATATTGAGGTAGTTGACAGAATATTACATTTGAAAGCTCAGAACAATTATTATATTATAGGCATATCTAGGTGGACTGACCAGGTTTTGCGAATCAGTAACTTTATTCGATAGCCAACTGTTGTTATTTATGTAATGTAGTTTCATCCTCTGACTTACAGTAACATGATAATGAATGTTGTTAACAGATTATTTCTTACTTTACAGAAACTGTTGATTTCTTCTAGAAATCTGGACTTTTTCACCAGTGGCTACCGCTATGGCATTCAAGTTCTTCCTGCTGCTGTTGTTGCTCCCATGTATTTCTCTGGAAAAATCGAGTTTGGTGTCATCAATCAGTCAGTCTCTGCTTTTAATCATATCCTTAGTGACTTTTCCCTCATTGTGTACCAGTTTCAAGCTATAAGTGCTTTTTCTGCTGTTATTAATCGGTTAGGTACAGCATTCTGGTTTCTTCATCTTACCTTTACATTTTAATATATGTGAATCTTATGAAAGATATGAGCATAAATTAATGAAGCTTTACTCTGCAGAAAAGAGATCCATTTTAAGATATTTTGTGGTTTTGTTTACATAGACACTAATAAAAGATTCCAGAAAAGAAAAGAAGATGTTACATAGTAATAAAGAGGTTATTTGTGAGACAACTAGAATTGTCCTTTTCTATGTATAATGTCCACCCTGAATTTCTCCTTTTTAGATACATCAGATGGTATGCACTTGCATAGTCAATTTCTTCGATTGTATTAAGTATTTTGCTGAAATATAATTTTCTAGTTAGAAGTTAGAACAGATGCAACAAGTTGACAACTGTGTCAACAGAAAGTTCAACAGTTTACTACGGTGGACAGTGTACGGGGAAACCGTTATTTACTATATTGGACAATGTATATTGGGGCTTGCTTTCTCTCTTTATTTTTGCGTGTTTTGGCTGTTCTAATCTAGTGTCTTTGGGCTGTTATTGTTTTGCTGGAACATGCTTCCTTTTTGAGAAGGGCTTTGTACATGTACCTTCTTTAATCAATATACATTTTGCTTTCTAAAAAAATATTGGACAGTGTATATAAAGAATAGGATGGAAATTATGCATGGCGGGAGTGCTGTTGTATCTTATTGGCCTCTTTCTGGATCACATTGATACTAATCAGTGCTATTTCTACAATAAAATCTATCTCTTCATTTTATTTTTGATCTAGTTCAATAGATTGATAACTCTTACTTTTTTCTCTTGTATTATTATATACCAATTTCTTTCTCTATCATCTGTCCTTATGTGCGGTGAAGTTTGTATTGCAGAAAGTAAGTATGTTCTGCCGTGTTATGATATCTTTCTGTTTCTGTATTGGATATGCAGGTGAGTTTGATGATATTTTGGACAGAAGCAACTCCAAATCTCTCTCTGATACTTTGGAAGACATAGAGATTACATACAAAGATATCAGGAGTTCAACTACACTGGAGTCTAATGGATCCACTCCACCAGAAAAATATGAAACGTTACTGGAGATAGAAAATTTGATTCTGAAAACACCAAGCGAATCCACACTTATCAGAGACTTGTCATTGTCAATCAAGGAAAAGGATAATTTACTGGTAAGACGTCCACAGTGCCCTACTCACGTATAATAGTTTAGGTTCATATGACAGGTAACTGTTGGTGAGGATTAGTTAACATAACAGTTAGTAATAGTTAATGACTGGTTTGAGAGTTCTTTGACTTTTATTGTAGTTTCATTACAGGTCCCCCTATCCTGCACAAATTTCTTTTGTGCAAATGTACAAAAAGAGGATCTGACCCCTTGTAGTGGGTTTCCCTGGTTTAATCTAACATAGCTAATATCACGTAAAGTACCCCGAGATAATTTCCTAATTAACTAAATTAATCTAATTCCTTAATAAACTAATCAACTTCATCATGTCAATATTCATCTTCCTCATTTATCCTCATCATCATCTTCATCACCAACTTCATCATCTTCATCTCCCAGGAAAAATCCAGAATCTCAACCCCTAAAAAAACTCAGAACTTCTCCCATGCAAAATCCAACACCACCATCCCAACTCCCCAAATCCAGAATCTAAATCAAGCTCCCTTTTCCCCTTCTTCTTCCTCCTCTATCACCAACATAAACGATCCAGCAATGGGAGAAATCAGCCAGCAGAACAACGAATAAGGGAGAAAAGGAGAAGGAAAAGTTCCAAGAGATCAAGAAAGAGAAACAAAAGAAAACCATATCTGAAAAAATCCATCCAGAATTCCAGATCGAGAAAGACACAGAGACCAAAACCCACACGCAAACCCACATTCAACATCCATAGAAGCTTCACGCGGTGGCTGCAGCGGTGTGTCGGTTGGAGCGCGAGAAGGAGGGATCGATGTGGACTGCGACGGCGGCGAGAACCGTGCTCGCCGTGCTGTGCCTCGTGGCGGCTGAGAGCTTCATCTTCACCAAACCAGCAACATCACGCCACAATAGAGGCCCCATTATTTGGCCGTCCCGATCACAGCCCCAACATCCAGATCGAAGAAGCTTGTTGTAATCCTGCAGAAGCTGGAGAACATGGGCCAAGACGAGGGAGCAGGCATTGTTGCTTGTTGGTGAAGGCAATGGTGGTTTGGCAGAGGAAGGTGGGCTGCAGGTTGTTCTAGGTTTGGGTTCTTTGATGATGATGGGGTTTGAAGGTGATGCCACCATCGAATTGTTCAGACCCACGCCGGGAAGGGAAATCACCGTCGAGCCTTTGCCCAGATCTCAGGATCTGACTTTTTCTGGGTGTGCTGTTGTTTGATTTGTAGGTTGTTTTTGGAGGAGGATAGGGTGGTTAAGGGTATTGTTTGAAGAAGAAGAAGAAGAAGAAGAAGAAAAAGAAGAAGAAGAAGAAGAAGAAGAAGAAGAAGAAAGAAGGAGGATGATGATGAAGAAGGATGAAGATGAAAGGTTTGGTTGATTAGGGGACCTAAATCAAATAATATTAATATTGGACCATACTATAATATCTTAAAGTGATGTGGAAAAAGTAAAAATGTATTCTTTTAATTTTAAAAATAAAGAAAAACCAGCTAAGGGGAAATTTTAGTTGTGAAAGTTTACACAATAAAACATTTGCACATGATAGGCAAACCCTTTCATTACTATTCTTGAATAAAAGTAAGTTTTTGTTCTTCTATATCACTCAGTTCACAGGACTGTAAGTTGTGTAAATGCATTTATAAATATAACCAATTTACGCAGGTAATGGGACCAAGTGGAAGTGGCAAGACTTCTTTGTTAAGAGCTATGGCTGGTCTATGGAAAACTGGAACTGGAAAGGTCACGTACTATGTAAAAGGTGGAGTAGATCCTGAGCAATCCATTTGTTCAGATGTGGATACTCCTGTCATAAAAACTTCTAATGACACATATGATGACCGTGGAAAATCCATAAGCAGAAAGTCTAGTATTTTTTTCCTTCCTCAAAAGCCATATATGGTTCTCGGCACACTCCGTCAACAATTACTTTATCCAACTTGGGCAGATGGTTTAGTTTCCGTATCAGACAGTGCTAGTGAAAAAAGTATGTGTTTTCTAGTTTCTTTTCCACATATACTGTTTATAATTCTCATCCAAACTCACGCCTTTTTTTTAATTATATACTGATGTCATTTGTTGTGCTGTCCATTGACAACTCATTTGCTATATTACAATTGTTGAGACAATAGTACTACTGAAATTTTAGGTCTGACATATGAGATACTGAAATGATCAGGAAGTATATTTTTTTCCTGCAAGAATGCCAGAAATGCTCTGTAGTTTTTTGTTGGTGGATTTATAATGCTTGGACATGCATGAGGGTAAAAAAATCTGATCAAAAGAAACACTTAAATAGAAAGATAATTTATATGCATGAAATATGAAAATATATGATTGTTATGCATGAAATATAGATCTTGGTTGGTTATAGTTCATACTAGCATTAAATTGATTCCTTGTGTTGCCGAGTACCCAGGTCCAACATGAATACATGTTCTTATGTATGCCCGCCCTCCCTTCCCCTTTGAAAAGAATTCAGACAATCAAGTGAACAAATGCAATCAAAATGATCAATTCAGAGTATTGACTTAGGTTGCAACTTCTTTCTTAAGGGTATTGTCTTACCAAATTATCATTGAAGAGCTGAAATAACCACGTAACTATGTCAAATAAAAACTTATTTTATCTGATTAGGTTGAGAATTTTCTACCTGATTTAATCCGTGTTATATTATTAGTGATTGGCTGGAATTATGGGTAGTAAGATGTACTGATTGAGTGTAAAATATTGGTCTGCAGATGTGCTTCCTTTCTTGACAAACAATCCAAACTCAGATAATATGAGTGATGTGCATATGAAGCCAACTTCCGATGAGCTGATAAAGGTCTTAGAGGATGTTCGTCTTGGCTATTTATTGGCTCGTTTCAGCTTGGATTCAACACATGAATGGTCCAGTGTTCTTTCTCTGGGAGAGCAGCAGCGCCTTGCATTTGCTCGTCTTTTGCTGTCAAAACCTCAATTGATCTTATTGGATGAATCTACAAGTGCACTTGATGAAGATAATGAGGTATTCTTGAATTCCAAGCTCATATCTCACGTTTGAATGTCATGTATATATGGAAGGTCTTAATTGAATTGACCATGCTTCTCCAATCTGGTGTTTATTATTTCTTATAATAATGTAGACATTTGGGATATACTGGTTACCATGAACCAACTATCCCAAAAGTTAAGTTGTTGGGTGAAGACTAATGAATAGTTTTATATTATATTTCTGACACATGAACGGTATTGGGCTTGAAGTTTAGACAATGTGCAGGTTCACCTACCCTTTGCTTGAAATTCAACTTTTTATTAGAAAATATGGGGATTATAGAGACTCTGATACCATGTCATTAACCAACTATTTCAAAAGCTTAAGTTGTTGGGTGACGACACATGAATGGTTTTATATTATATTTTTAACACTGGTTTGTACTTTAGCTTAGCAATCTTGCATGAACTTTTATCAATGTCATGATTAAATATCTATTCATGTGGTTGCTGAAGTTCATTTTCTTGTGCTTTTGTTTACAGGTTCATTTGTACCAAAAGATTGCAGCAGCTGGCATAACATACATCAGTGTTGGCCATCGATCAACCTTATATGACTACCACAGCAAGGTCCTACGCATATCCACACTTGATTCTAAAGATGAACGACCAAATTGGTGCATTGAACCCAGTAGTCGTGAACCCTCTTTAAAATAGTTTTGATGTATGTGGATGCCAATCTGTACATTTTCCACTGCAACTAGCTGCTATAACATAAGTTCTATACAAAGGTTGTTAGAATTATTGACATATTTTTCTTTTGTAAGTTCAGAGGCTAGTTTTCACTTCTTAAAATTTTGAAATCATACATCTTTGAGAGATCTCGTATTAATTTAGCTTGCATAATTTTGTTTGAGGAGTATGGTCATCTCCTCTATGAGTAGTCCTAACTCCTTACAACCTGAGATAGTGAAAAGATTCTTGCTACCAGCTTTGTTTCTGGGGAAGATGATTTTTTCATGCACTCATTATTTCAAGCTCTCCATATCCACCAGTTATAAGGTGGAGATTAATTGAATTAGCCAGAATTTGTTAAAGCCACAGTGAATCTATGGTCGTCGCAGTTGAAAGATGAGGTATCAGTGTCAGTTCCCATAAGTTGCCAAGTTCTTTTAGCATGGATGTAGTCTTTAAGTCAATGAGGAGTTGTACCAGAATGTTCATTATAGCAAGGGAACTTATTTGACTATGCCATACCTCTTCTATGTCTAAGATGATTCGTATGAAGGGGTTTATGGTTTGCAAGCCAAAGAAGGAAGCAAAATCCAATTCCAGTGGAGTCATTGGATTTGGAGGTTTGAGGCATATGATATGCCTCTCTAGCAGCCACTCATACCCCATTTTAGACGTATACTCGCATGTGATTCTTCTCTTCCAAATAAAACTAGGGATAGTGGAGTTGATGTTATCGCAGAATGTGGATATTGACAACATGCAACACAAAAAATAACTAGTGACCCGGGCTGGTTTGTTAAGAAGTGCAATTTTCCAAAATGCCAGCTTCCTTTGCAACTTATCTTCAATTAAGTCGAGGTCATCCCTATTTGGTCTCTCTTGCTAAAGATGGGAAAAGCCTATTTGTAGTAAAACCGTTGCAAAAAATCTGATTTATCTGTTGCTTCTCGCCATAATGTACTTCATTTGTCTGAACTCGTTATTCCTTGCTTTGGTGAAGAGTAAACATCAAATGGGAAAATCCAATTCCCTTTCTACTTAAGTACAAAAAGTTTATTCCATTTTTACTTTGGTACCCAAAAAATATATAATCATAATCAAGTGGATGAGACCCACATTTTCTTCCTTCTCCCTTCCCACTTTTCATATTCTCTTTTTAGAACTTTTTTTCTTCCCATAACCAGTGTTAAGGGAGGAGTTAGGTGGTGGGGGTGTTATCTGGAACTTCATTAATCATTTAAGTACAAAATAAACAAGAACAAAACACATGCACCAAACAAAATTCAACTTCAATGTTCATAAGAGTTTTACATTGACAGCCACTCAGAAAATAAACCAGTAAATTTTCACCTTCAACCTGTATACTTAAACAAAAATCCTAAAAAGCAAGAAAAAGCCACCAAAGCCCAAATATTCGGCATGAGCAAGTGAGTATAGTTTTGGCCAACATTTGACAAATGTGAAACTAGTGATGGCTAGCACAACCGTACTAGGAAACACAAAAGCTGTTGTTAGACTCAAAATTTGTTTCACGCTGGAGACAAACAACCCCTAGCTAAAAGACCTAGCCACTCACTAACTGTACAGGGCAACCGAGGACAACAAAGAATGTCCTTGGAGTTGGATATAACCATACCACTATTATTCTTACGCAGCGAACATAGATGATTAGCAGCATGTTTGGAATCACGTTCAGATTTTGCAGAATTAATTTTGCTAGCTTCTCACAGAATCATTACTCCTTCCAGTGTGAAAATCAACCGTGTACCCAAACATGCACGATGACTAACAACTACCTTCCACGTACACCCCATTGCCATTGGCATATACACTGTTTAAAGAACCTTTGGATGATTTGAAGCCATTTCCATTTTGATGTGCTTTACGAATTGGCGAGTGACCATTGCGTATTCCACTAGCTAACTTGGCATGGCCATTACTTGGCTGCACCATAACTGTCCTCCTTTCTTCACATGCTGCTGCTATTAATCCTGTTTTGTCAATGAGGCAATTATATATTTAGGGTAAAAGTGAGAGCAATGTTATAACTTTCTAAACACAAAAGGACTCAATACTTTCTACATTTGTTGCATCATCATTTTGGCTAAATCAAAAGATGATTCTAAGTTACACAGATAGAATCTTCTGGACACATTTTGTTGATAATTCTAATCATTCAGAGAGGAAAGAGAAAAGCAAAATTTGTCATTTAAAACTGCATTACGCATTAGTTCTCGTGCTGTAAAAGTGATGCACTTAATCATGCAATAATGACTTATTCTGATTTCTGATAGAGAGAAGGAAAGAGGGTCGGCCAATGCAGCGAATTTCATGCCAACAGGAACCCAGTCACAAATTTGAAGGGCAAAGTATAATAGTTCATCCCACAGAAAAAGGTTAATCAATACCAATCATTAGATTTTGTGATAGCAATGACAACATTAATAAATGAATTTGAATTGAAAAAGATGGGTAATGACTGTCAAGAAAAAAAATACCTGAAAAGAGTGGAGAAGGTTTCCCTGGTCTAGACTTGAACTCAGGGTGAAACTGAACGCCAATAAAAAAGGGATGGCTAGGCAGTTCTATTATCTGCACACATGCCCATGATTACCAAATTATAATCATCAATTTCAGATAAATATTAACATTCAAGCCATTGCAGTTTCAAGTTAATACACACCTCCATCCGCCGCTCAGTTTCATCTTTTCCAACAAAAGATAGACCGGCACTCTCTAGCTCTGATATCATGTCAGGATTAACCTGTACAGCATAAAAATAACTGTTAGTGACTATGGTTGCATCTCTACCCTAGAGAAAGTTCCTGCATACAAACTCAATTTACCTCATATCTGTGCCGATGTCGCTCATCAACAAAGCTTACATTACCATACCTATCAGGAATTCCAAATGATAGATCAAAGGTAAGCAATATAATGTGCAATGGAGATACATAAGTTAACATTTTGAATTAAAATTGTATTATACATATGATAAAAAAAAAAGGTTCCGTAAAGATTCATATCTTCAATGAAACAAATCCAAGTGTACAAGCAGGTTTATGTGTAAGCAAGCTTGAGCTTGGTTAAGATTCTTACAATTTAGCAGATTTGCAGCTAGCAACTTGGAAGTAAGTTCTCCTTGAACCAAGACGCATAGTTCCTCCCATATGTGTCTTTGAGCCCTACATATAATACAAACCAATTTAACTAGGTTCTCTAAAGGAACAATATAATTAACTCATACAGTCCACGAGCATAGAACATACTTCTGGCATAAATATGACACAAGGGGTCTTCGTTTCGGGATCAAATTCTGTGCTAGTAGCATCGTGCAGACCCAGAACAGATCGAGCAAACTCAATCACAGCAATTTGCATCCCCAAGCAAATGCCCAGATATGGAACATTATGTTCTCGAGCATACTTAGCTGCAAGGATTTTCCCTTGCACTCCTCTATCACCAAAACCTCCTGGAACTAGAACCCCATTTGCACCCTGCAAGGAGAGTCCATTTACGGAACACCAGTTAAAAATCTCGCATTTAATACAGTTATATATATATATATATATATATATATATATATATATATTAGCATCACAAAAGGAAAATTGAAGAAAGACATTCAGACCCTAGAGTAAGAAAAATACCTTCAAAAGACTCCAAGCAGTTTTATGTGCGTTAGGATCCTGCAGTTACACTATTTGTTAGGGGGTTGACATAAATTAAAACCTGAAAGTTAACTAACATATGCAGTACGCTGAAAGATCCACCTCTTTGTTAGTAGCATCTTCAAGATCCCCAGCTGGAACCCAGTCCACAATAAGTTTACGATTGTGAGCAACCGCAGCATGCAGAAGTGCCTATATGAAAAAACAAATATATTAACCGGCGGCAAGGTTGTTAATGGCGGGATATCAGCCATGGCGGTGGGCCAAAAAGCCGCAATAAGAACCTGCCATGGCTGATATTTGATAACACTGGCCTGTGGTATATGTTGGGGGATCAGATATTAATATTTTGATCAGAGAGTTCAAAATGCCTTTTTTTAACAGATTCAGACATTAGGGGTGCAACTGTGGCAGTGGCAGAAAATGCAGAGTAATTGCAAATTATTATGCAACACTAACTTAAGAGTGTGTTACCTTCAGAACAGAAAGATATGCATCTGAAAGGCCAGTGTATTTTCCTACCATCGCAATTCTAACCTGTGAAACGAATAACAGTTGTAAGCTCAACTCTTGCCACTATACAGAGATATCAGTATCAATCCATAACATGATTTTTATTTCTTTAGATCTGTGTACTCACACTTTCATGACATTTGTCATAAACTTTTGTCCTGGCGGTCCATTCCTTCAAACTAGGCTCTTTAGCAACACTGCAAAAAACAAGGCACTAGCTTAAAGATAGAAACTTGTGAGCTAACACCTATAAGTTATAACATAACCAATAATACATTTTCAGCACATGAAACCTTAATAAATCAGGGTTTTCATGGGAAATGGAGAGGGTTATGCACCAAATAAAAATAAGAATAAGTTTGTCAAACAAACCCTATCAGGTCTAATGCTTTCAGGATCGCCTCATGCCCCTTCTGGTCCTATTTGTTAAAGAAAAAAATCAGGATCTTACAAACCACTTCATGGAAAAGCATGCAATTCAAGTTTTCATGAAAAGTTACAGAAAATTGAACAATTAAATAAATTGAACGTCATAATAAGGTTCGAGCAATCCTAGAAGACATTCATAGAATGGAGTTTCAAAAATACTGAAGAATTACTTACTTTCAAAAGCAAAGGAATGTGCCAAATATTTGGAACATCATGAAGAGTAAGAATGTTTGACAACTGCAGATACAAAAGTTTGTTTTAAGAATATATGTAAGGATTTTGTAATAAGCAAAGTCAAAGTAGTAAACTTAATGGCATATTACCGGCACATGGCAAAATTGAGAAAGTTTTGCCTTAACATTGTCATCAAGTTCCTGGTGAAAAAGATGAGTAAAACATGGATTATTTATCATTATTACATGGAACAAACAGAATATCAAAAAGTAAAAAAACAAAACAGACAAACCTTTGAACAGCGACAAGCAAGAAGATTAGGGACCAAACCTAATCCTCTAAGTTGACGAACACTGTGCTGAGTTGGTTTTGTTTTCTGCAGGTTAAAACTTCAAATCAGTAATGATCATACTGCAAGCAAAGGCGCAACAATAGCACTCCATTCAATTTTATTAGAATTTGGGAAACCTAACTCTACCCCAAAAGCTAGCTTTAGAGGTGAGGATTGCTTTCCCATATATAGGTTATCTTGGCCATATTTCTAGTCCATGTGGGACTTCTCAACAAGTTTATTTAGTCTGGTCCAATTAAAAGAGACATAAGTTGATTTTTATATTTGCATTGCTTGAATAAATTATGTTTCTAATTTATTTCTAATAAGAAAATACAATAGAAATGTTGTACTGATGACATGTTCTTGAATATACCGGTTCACCAACAACATTGAGAATAGGAACCAGGCTGACATGAACCAAACAGAAGTTGCCAGAGCCTACAAAAAAAAATATATGATTAGCAAGATTGATTTACTACCAATTATTGAATTGGTTTGTATAAGTTACAAAGGTACGAAGTTTGAAAGCCGAAAAGCATACGAGCATTACCTACGCGGTATGAAAATTGGCCTAGCGCTTCAATAAAAGGCATGGACTCAATATCCCCTGCATTAAGAAGAACCAATTTAAATAAAGGATTTACATTTTAGAAGTTATAGAGTTCCAGAGTTCAGATCATATCAAAATTAACTTACCTATAGTCCCACCCAATTCAATGACACAAACATCAGCTGGTCCTTCTTTTCCATCAACTGGTATCTTGGCTACGCGCTCTATCCACTCTTGGATGGCATCTGTTATGTGTGGAACAACCTACAAAAAAAGCAAAGACAAAATAAAAACCAAGGCACCAACTCCAATTACAAATGCCTTTGAAAGAAGATAAATCAGAATGATTAGACATACCTGAACAGTCTTTCCAAGATAATCTCCTCTTCTCTCCTTCTCAATGACAAACTAAAAGCATTCATAATAAAAATCTAGTAAGAAACGTGAGGCATGGCTAGGAAAAAAAAACAAAGTATACATGTAAAGGCAGTTTGTTCACCTGATATATTTTTCCAGTAGTGATATTATTGTCACGAGTTAATTTGAGGTCCAAGAAACGCTCATAGTTTCCAAGATCAAGGTCAACCTTCAACACAGAAAAATAAAATAAAATATAATTTACAAACTAGAACTTAGATTAAAAGATTGCAGTTATTCAACTCTGAACAAACAAAAGATATATTTCGCAGTACTTTCAAGTAAAATGGAAAAAAAATTGAAAAGGAGGGATAAAATAAAACATAAGCAGGTCCATAACATGGTTGATGGCATGTCACCAAAAAGTGTGAAAGACAACATCTACATGGTAGAAAAACTAATCTTTTTACCTCACCGCCATCATCTAAGACAAACACCTCCCCGTGCTCAAATGGAGACATTGTACCGGCATCAGTATTCAGGTAAGGATCTGTAAATGATAGGTAAACACAATTAAAACAAATAGAAAGACAGAATTTGGATTGCTCATTAGATTGGAAGAGAAATACTGAGCACAAAATTGGAACTGCTCCTTTTTGTATCAATAAAAAAGAAGAAAACATTGATGAGAAATGAACAAAATGCACGTGGATCAGGAATCCTCCAAAATCAGTCAAGAAAAATCAAAGAAAGAATAAATTAAATAAAAAGAGCAAACAAGTCCAGTGTATATCATACATGAAAAACCCCCTTTTTTTCTTGTTCAATAAGAAGATTTACATTAAAATGAAACCTTACATAATCAATAAAAATGCATTCCCATAAAGGGCTGAAAGAGATGGAGTGGTAATTTATTAATACCAATAAAATTGCATAAAAATGCATTCTCATAAAGGGAAAATGAGATTGAAAGGGTGAGACTTGAATCCAAAGAAGAAGTAAAATACCAATCTTGATAGAAGTAACTCGAAGACCACAGGCCTGAAGGAGTAGTCCAATACTACTTGCAGTGACTCCTTTGCCAAGTCCACTGACAACACCACCAGTCACCAACACATACTTCATTTCTTCTTTGCTGCTAGTCTGTCCCAGACAAAATGCACAAACCACAGCTGTGAGTACTAAGCGAAAACAACAACAACAACACAACCTAGTACCATAAAAACAGCACACACACCACTTAAGTACTTGTAATAAGACCCACAACACGTTTTTATGCTCTGATAAAACTATGAATGATGACAACAACAGTCCAAAAACACAGTAGAGAGTGACGGTTTCTAGTAAGAAACAGAAAAATAGAGAGTGGTTTGGATAAGATAGGTAGACAGATATAGCCAGATAGGTTGTGAATGACAGTAAGTAATAACAGACATTACATAGATATCATAAGAGAGAAAAAAAATTAGCAAAATAACAGAAAAAAGTGGGAACTTTCTAGTACCCCACCACACCACAAAGGGAGGGGATAATGAGGAACCTTGTTCACAATGACGGGGTTTACAAGGTTCTTCCTTTACTGCTTTTCTGGGTACCCTTTGGAGCTCTTTGTCTAGCCTCAAAAGGGTTTTTCTTTTTATAGACCCTTCAACAAGTTGAGAAAAGTACCCTCTTGCTTGGTCTAGAAATGGTTCAATCAAATGGAGACAATAAGATTAGGATTGTGTTTGTTTGTAACAACAAGAGAAGAGAAAATCTTTGAATGAAGATGATGAAGATTATGGCTTTTGGTTTGGTGAAAAGAATGCAACTTCTTCTTCTTCACTCTCTCTCTCTCTCTCTCTAACCTTGTCCCTCTTGTTCTTACAGGCGGCGGGTGAACATGGAAGAAAATGGCTTCATCTTTCAACTTTAAAAAGAACCAAAATTCATAACACAAAAAAAAAAAAATATATGTATAAAATGGAAATTAAAAATACCCTCCTTCTTTTATGGTTAGTTGTTGTTGGATTAGGTCAATGAAATGAAAAAATATATAAATTCGGGTAAATGGTCACATTGGTCCTTGGAAGTTTCCACCGACTTCAGAATCGTCCCTGGATGAATTTAATTAGGCTCGCGGTCCCCAGAAGTGGCAAAAATTAGTCATAGTAGTCCCTGACGTTAAAATCCCCTAACGTCCGTAACCATTTACTGACATGAAATTTTTTTTTTCCCACAATCAATGCCTACGTGAAAATAGTCGTTGGGGGTTTATGTTAAGCACTTCAAATTAGTCCCTGAAATCATCTATATGAAGATGAACCCTAACATTTGGGGGAAAATCCCAAATTCATCAACCTTCAATTTGTCAAGCTTCCTTGTTCGAATCCTGAAATTTCCTCCACCAACCTTCAATCTTCGTTGCCATTGAAAGGGAGAAGGGAGATGAGTGGTAGTTCTAAATAACTTTCAACCGCAGATTGCAAGGACTTGGGGTTTGGGAGACATACCTTGACGCTGCAAACGAAGGGTTCGCCCTCCTTCGTTCTTCTTCCTCAGCGAGCGACAGAGCGATTTTTCACAACACCAGCGAGCAAGAGAGCTTCCAAGCTTCCAACTAGTGTCTTCTTCACAGCACAACCGATTCACCCTCTTCTCTCTCTCTCAACCTTCACCAACGTTCTGCTTTCATGGAGAATAGGAGGAGTTTCTAAAATGGAGGGAGATTGTAACAAGGACCAATGTGACCTTTTAACCCAATCAGAATCCAACACATACCTAGGGACCAATTTGACTTCTTTTGGATCTTTCATTTTAGGGGGGGAACATTTTCTATTTCCACGTAGGCATTGATTGTGGGAAAAAAATTCCATGTCAGTAAATGGTTAACGGATGTTAGGGGATTTTAACGTCAGGGACTACTATGACTATTTTTTGCCACTTATGGGGACCGCGAGCCTAATTAAATTCATCCAGGGACGATTCCATGTTCATTAGCTTTTGACAAAATCAATCAATAAGAGAGGCATGTTAACAGCGTGCTGATCAGCCGGAGAAGATTATTTTAAAATTATAAGATCTACTAGCACTCATTTAACATATTTTTTCAATACATTGAAATAGGTTAATCATTTAAGTAGTTTATATATTTGTACAAGAATTTGAGTTTAGCCCCTCCCTATAAAAAAGATGGATTCATATCTCAACAATTGTTGGTTGTTTGGTTTTGGTCATGCTAGGAGGGCTGAGCTTCGACAAAGTAGCTGAATGTTGCGTGAACGTTGACCTCGCATGTCATGTGTCATGTTCAATTAAATTTTAATTTTCGCATATATAATAACATTTAAATATATTTAATTATTAAAAAAAGTAAAATTTTTAAAAATACAAAAATATTTCACTAATCAAAAAACACTTAATTTTCATCATTAATTCCACATTCATTGTCTTCTTTCATCATATCCATAATTGGCCATCAATGTTCTTCAATGTTCATCTTAATCGAACCTAAACAATTAAACATAAACCTCAAATCACATAAACATCAACCCTCAACACAATTCTCGCCCTCAAAACGCTCTCCATGTCCATCCAACACCTTAAAATCTCATGATTCCCATATTTTTTCTCTTAAAAAATCTCCCGCCTCAAAACACTTCTCCATGTTCATCTATCTCCACTTGATTGTCACCTTTAACCTTTGAACACCACAAGAGAAAGAGAAAATGTATGAGATGATGGCAAGGAGCCTTAGACGACGATGGTGCGACGTGGCTTCGCAACGACAAGTTCTGTAACCGAGAAAGGAGGCTTCAAGGACACTTTGGTATGTTGAGAAATCAAATTTGTAATGTACAAAATGAGATTCGACAACTTGATTTGAGGAAGAAGGAGCGAAACTTGTATGAAAAAAAGAATCATTAAAGAGTAGAGAATTGTTTGCAAATCTTTAGAGGTTAACCAAGAGAAAGATGAATCACTACTATGTGTATTAGAAATTGGGGGGCCTATACTCAACCACAAAAGCTAGCTCAAGAGTTGAGGTTTGCACAACCCTTATAAAGGCTATATATGCTCTATCTCTAGCCAATGTGAGACTTCTAACACACCCCCTCACGTCCAGGACTGAACAACCTGGAACGTGAGAACAACAACGGGTGCCCCAAACATGGGAGGTCTCCACAATAAACAACAAATGGATCTAGGATAGGCTCTGATACCATATTAGAAATTGGGGGGCCTATACTCAACAACAAAAGCTAGTTCAAGAGTTGAGGTTTGCACAACCCTTATAAAGGCTATCTATGCTCTATCTCTAGCCAATGTGAGACTTCTAACAATGTGAAAAGTAAAGACAAAGGTGGGTAAGGGATTGAGATTTAAATTATTGATCCTTCCATTCTATGATTAACTTGAAATTCAAATTGTTGGTACTTTCGAAGATTGACGGCAACACCACTTCAAATTCAGGCCAAAGTTAAAATGGGAGCCCAATAACAGAATTTATATTGTATATGGGCTTTGACGTAGGGTTATCTAATGGCGTCTTTTATTTATCTTTTGGTGGTAGAGAGTTTGAGTGGGATAATTCGTGGGGCTATAGAAAATAATTTCTCAGGTTTGAGGGTGACTGCTGGTTATGTTTCAGTAACTCACTTACAATATGAAATGATACATGCATTATCCATGGGAGCGTCTATCGTGCACAATATGTTGGTGGTAATTAAAGAGCATGCTTAGTAATTCTAAGTTGGCATCAAGACTAAAGAATAATTTTCTTAAAAGAAAATTAGGGGGGTGTGGAGGTGAACAATGAGGTGCATAAGATATTTAATGTGGTGCATAAGATATTTGTAGCAAACAAAATCTAATCTTCATTCCACTCACATTCATATTCTTCACAAGTTCTTTTTTTTGAACGTATATTCTTCACAAGTTAAAAATAAAAATAGTGTGTTCTAACTTTCCTAAGTGTATTGGTAACTTTCCCTTTAATTCAATAATATTAAGTCGCTATTTCAAAGCTTTTTTAATAATATCAAGTCGCATTATATTTATCCGTGTTTGTTCAGTGTTGCACATATGACTTGTGGCTAGATAAAGATTCCACAAAATCAGATGACAAATTAGAAAAAACCCGCCACGTGTGTTTGTCATACGAAGCAAAATTAAATTGCAAAAAAAGTGTTTCTTTATGTCACCATTATAGCATAGTGTGTGAATGATTATTGTTAGTTTTAGGGATTGTCATGACACTACTACCATGTCGACCAAGGACCATGACTCGAATTTCACATCCGTCTATTAAATATATAGTATAGTATCATTTTATAAATTTGGAGAAAAAATTACTGTTTTTTTCCCCTTATTAAACTCAACCTTCGAATCGAGCGTCTACTTCACTGAGGGCTCAGGCATGGAGGTTGGAGGTTGTAAGACCCAGGATTTTAGAATTAAAATAAATTAATTAATTTCCACCTCACGCATAGGATTCTGTGTAAGCGTGAGAGGAACTTGACTTATGTTTGATGTTTGGATTAGTATTATGAGAAAGAAAGTTCAGGAAATGACTAAGAATAGTTCTATAGTCGCTATAGGTTATAGCACGAGTCTTATTCGCTTCCGCCTTAGGGTAAAAACGTTAGTAAATGGCCAATCTGCTCTTAAAGCACTGTAGAAACGATATTAAAAAATATTCAGAGGAATATAAGAATTTCTCTTATTCCTTTCCTTGACAAGTGTTTCGACACGAAACCCTGGACTGTACGAACAACCGATTTCAATTCTCGGAAGTTTGCCTAAACTGAATCCCTGATAGCTCAAGAACCTTAAAGTACACTGTCGATGAAAACTTTTTCTATTCGGAGCTTCAAATGAAGATTCCACAGCGTACACCCATTTCTTTCGATGTTTTCGACCTTTCTTCAGAAGGAATTTTTCTCTTTCGACATCAACTGCAAAAAGTAACTTTTCGGGTTAAATCGATTAACACTGTTAGTGAATCGTTTGCTCAAATTCCAAGAAACCTGGTTCGAGTTCTGGAATTATGTCGCCGGATTCTATCTTATAATTCACAGAGGAATGTGCAGGAAAAATCGGAATCGCGAAATTTTCATTTTCCCGCGTTTTCCATCTCCTATAAATAGGAGAAAAACTCAAAAATCCTCACCATTCAAGCACCCAAACCCGCGAGCTTCAAGGAGAGAAAGGGAGGAGAGCTTTTCGCCGATTCTTGTCTGATCGTCGCTCTGTTCGTTGCTACGCGTAGGCCTCGAGGTACTTATGTTTTTCCTTACCTCTGATCGTAAATTCTGTCGCTTTTCTCTATGTCTTTCTATGCTCAAAGTTTTGAGTTTTTCTGTAAAACTGTCCAAATAACTTGATTTCTCTGTCTAAACTTATTCCCTGCATGCCCAAGAGCATGTTTAGCGGATTACATTTCGCCGAATCTCGTCGAATCGCCGCAGAACTTCAATTCTGCTCAAAATACCCATTTTATGCTGATGTTCTGCTTTTTGAATCAAAAACTCTCGACTGAACTTAGCGTCAGTAAGATTAGTCGTCATAAACGTCATTGGTATCAACCTCATCCAATTTATTTTTCGAAATTTCGATTTTGAGTTTCCGAGCTAAAAATCTTGACCAAAATACCCCTGTTCTAGTTTTCGATCCGATAATTTTTCTGAGAGTTTCCCTGACCTAGATATCGCCTAAGAATACTTAGGAATTGATTTAGATCGAAGAAAAAGTTCGGGAAACCTTTTTTTAGAAGTGGCCGAAACCTGTTTGTTAGGGTACCGTGTCCAAAAATAATTTTTGGGTCTCTATGACCTGAGCTATAGCGTAGCTCTTTCGATTGTCAAAATTTTGGCTTTGGTTTCGTGTCATTCCGAGTTCTGTAGCTCAAGTTATGCGCGTTTTAGCGAACGAAGTCTCCGTTGTCCATTCGTGCCCAGATGTGAACTCCGAAGCTTTAAAAACTTTCTTTACGATTTCGATTAGTATTATTAGATCGTGTTGCTCCTAGTGAGGCTTGTGTTGATGATTGTGTTTCCTTGTTCTAGGTTCGCAACTTCCATGCACAACTTCTACTCACGAAGGTAAGGGTAACTCAGTTTTAGAGTATCCTTGAGTCTTGCATGTATTTATCGCACTGCATGCGTTTGAGATGAAGATGTTTATATGGATTGGCATTTGATTTTGATTATTATGCTGAACTGGGAAAATGTTTTCTGGAGGCTTCGGCCGAGTAAACTTATTGAGACGTGTGTCTCCGTTTTCTGAGAGGCTTCGACCGTTTACTGGTTTCTGTCATTACTGCTTTCTAGTAGATCAGACATGGTTATTGTTGATACTGGACTTGACTTGAAATTGTTGTTTGAGTGACTACTGAGTTGGATGAGATGTTTTGATTTGCTTGAAGTGGCAGTGGAGTGGATATTTTCACATGACTGTCCCGTCTTTCGGGGCGTTATCAAGTGGTAGTGGAGTGGATATTTTCACATGACTATCCCGTCTTTCGAGGCGTTACTTAGTGACAGTGCAGTGGATATTTTCACAGGACTGTCCCGTCTTGCGAGACGTTATTGTTTGATTGATATTGTTGAGGATTGTCGATATCTGATTTGATGTTATATTGTTGAGGATTATTGATATCTGATTTGTTGTTATATTGTTGAGGATTGTTGATATCTGATGTGATGTTATATTGTTGAGGATTATTGATATCTGATTTGTCGTTGTATTGTTGAGGATTGTTGATATCTGATTTGATGTTATATTGTTGAAGTTATTGTTATCTGAATTAACCTATGCTGTTAAGTTATTGATTCCTGAGTTAGTTTATGTTGTTAAGTTTTGTTGGTATCTGTTTTAAAACCATATCGTTGATTTTGCTGATATGCTGATATGTTTAATTCTGTTAAATATATGATTCGATTTCATGATCGATATGATGAGTTGTCATCTATCTTGAATTAAATTGGTAGCTTACTTACCATGGCATGTATTAGATTTGAATAACATGCTTTTCTCTTTTATATATGGTAATTGCATGGAGTTAACCCTTTCTACTTGCTATTTGTTGTTTGGGCGCTTAACGCTATTAGGCGATGGAGAGCCTTCCGCTGAAGCTTAGCTGTTCGAGTTGTAGACCGTGACTGTGGGCGGTCGAGTAAAGGTGGATGAAGCAGTTGCTTCTCCCTTTTTGGTGGACTATGTCTGAGTTTCTTTCTCCATCTGAAAACTATGTTGTTTAAACCTTATCTTCGCCACTTGTCTAAGTGAGCGTACTTATTTTGGAACCCCGTTTATGGTGTTGTGAACTACTCTATGTTATGTACATTATTACGTCGGGAAACAGGTTATTTAAATAAAGTTATGTAATGTTTCCAACCCCGTGATTGAAGTATCTGGTTAAACACGTGTCAGGTATATTCGCTTTAGCGATGTTGAGATTAGTTTAGTTGTTTAAAAAAAATAATAATACCCTTGGTTTTTAGGATTTTCACTTAAGTCCTTAGATTGGACAAGTTTCCAATGTGACCCCTCAGTTGAGAAATTGGGGCGTTACAGAGGTGAGGTTTTGGGATCTGGAGACAAGGGCGGCGCCGTTGACGACTGTCTGATGGATGGCGAAGACGATCTGGTTGGAGACGGCGGTTATTTGATCTACGGCGAGGGGAAAGTTGGTGTTGATGGAAGCGGATGAAGATGATGAATCAGATGAGGGATCTTGGGTTTTTTTCTTTTGGTTACAGATCTTGGGTTTTTTTCATTAGGTTAGGGATTTTAATTTTTCTCTTGATCTGGGTTTCTCTCATGCTTCTCTGCTTCTCCTGTCTGGGTTCTTTCACATGCTTCTCTTCATTTTTGACTCGTTCTTCTCTGCAATTGGAAGACCCATCAATCTATTACTCTGTTATATTGTTGATGGTGGTGAATGGTCCCTTTGTTAAATCAACGCTGGGTATCTTGCTGATGGTGAACAGTCAAATTTGTTTATTATATTGTTTGGTTAATTTACTTGTAATTAGGGCTGTAATGTTCATCTTGAAGACTTGTTGGGATTATTTTCCTTCACTACTAGGTTGTGATAGGTACAGGTTGTATCACAGCTGAGAGTGAGACTCTTCTCAATTTTTTCTGCTAATGAATCAGATTTGCTGTTAATTTTAGGGGTTTGGGGTTAATGAGGAATTTTAATTTAGTTTGGTGTTAGTGATTTGAAGATGAATGAGGATGAAGAGGAGGATGAAGAGGAGGATAAATTTCTGAGTTTTTAAATTTCTGGATTTAAAGATAAATGAGGATGCAGATGAATGAAGATGTTTAAGTGGTGAGCTTTTTTTCTCAGATTAGGTTAGGTTTTTTTTTATTAGAATAGGTTTTCTTTTTTAATGTTATGAGTTGGAATTAAAAAAAATGAAGTGGAATTATTTTAAGTTTTTTATTTTTTATTTATCCTTTAATATATGAGTTGGAATTAAAAAAATTAAGTTTTAGAATTTTTCAATTAAAAAATAATTTCAAATGTCATGTGGAAAAGCTGAGTAGGCTAAAATTGAAGCCACTTCAACATCAGACACACTTTGTCCTTAATTGAATTAAAAAAAATTTCTTAGGGACCCAATTTGATGTAAATATTTTTTAGGTTCTGGAACTGATTCCCTTTGT
Source organism: Lotus japonicus (assembly GCF_012489685.1). NCBI lineage: Eukaryota > Viridiplantae > Streptophyta > Magnoliopsida > Fabales > Fabaceae > Lotus > Lotus japonicus. The sequence goes on along the minus strand of NC_080043.1, from coordinate 16,258,349 downwards.
AATCTCAGGGGCCATTTGACCCTTTAAGCCTTTTAATTAAGCACATGGTAGGTGGGTCTGTGCATTTATCTACGCTTCACAACAGACTCTTGCGTAAGGGGGCATGTTAGAATATAATATAAATTCATTGATGTGACTCTTACTCAATAATTTAAGCTTTTGAGATAAGTGGTTGCTGGACAAGAATAGTACCGACATGGTAAGTCTATGGCATTTAGAAGGAAATAACTAATGAATGAAGAACTGAAAAGAGTTAAGAAAAAAAGAGGATATTTCATTCTGATCTTCTTTTCTCTTCTATTTTCTTACATTAGCTTTCTAAGAGATTCTGTCAATTAATTCTTTCCATGAAGACTTTGTATTGGTTGGTCGGATAAAAGCAATATAAACAGCACAGAATCAAAGATAAAAAGCTGTTGTTCTTCTCCCATTTTAGAGTCATTCATTCACACCAGACAAATGAGATTTTTCAATAAAGAGAGCATATAAAGCAACTAGGCAAATCTAATAAGAAATTACCCCAGAGAAAGAGACACAGCTTGGGCACAGGGCCATGCGGCTATTGGCCTTTGTTGCTGATGGATGCTAAATGCTAATTGCCAACCACTGAAAACATTGAAAATGAAAAACCATAGACCCTACTTCCTGAGATTACCTTGATCTTGTGTCTTATTTTACATTATCCCTTAACTTAGGTTGCATCTCTGACCTTTTTAATTAAATAATTAATCCGCGGCCGAATCTATTTTTTTTCTTTGATTTTATAAACTAAATCCGTATCTTAGTTACCGCAAGTTTGGCCTTTTCTTATGGCAGAGGTAATACTTTTTTTCTCTCATTTACTGAGATTATATTAGTTAAATTATGGTTACATTATAGGTCCGATCCCAAGTCCAGGAAAGATAGAGAGAATAGTTTTGAGTGAGACAAGTTTATAGTTAATATCAAACTTTTTCAACATAGATTTAATTCATACGCACTAGCAGTGTAAGGTTTTTACACTGCTTTGGTCTCCTTCCTTGTTTGATAGCATTGTTTGAAATGTAGATGGGAGTGTTGTTGGGAACCGTCGTAGAGGTGGTTTCGGGGGTTGTTTCCGGCATCCTTGTGGGGATTGGATTGGGGGCTTCTTCGACTATCTTCCTGACTCCGAAATCCATCATTTAGAGCTGCTAGCTATATTTCATGGGTTGTCCAAAGCTTGGGAGAATGGCTTTCGCTTCACGGATTATTAAACAGGCTCCTTGGACAACCGTCTCATCAGCACAAGCATGCTTCACTAATCTTGGAGATTAAGAGTGAGCCTTCTCATCAGCACAAGCATGCTTCACTAATCTTGGAGATTAAGGACTTGGTGGAGCGACATTGGCGTGTGGAGGTGACTCACACGTTGAGAGAAGGAAATGCTTGTGCCGATTTCCTAACAAAGCATGATGCCTGTCATGTTGAGCATCTATTTCCTCTCCTCCTTGAGGAAATGAGTTTACTTCTGCTTGCATATGTGATGTGTGTCTCATTTGTGACGTCTTAGCGCAGACCTGTTCTTTGCTGGTTTTTTTCCTGTTGTGTTTTTTTTAATCTCTTGTACCAAAAAAAGTGTAAAAAGTATTACACTTACAGTTAATCTCATCTTTTTATTTATCATTTTAAATATTATTAAATTCAAATTTAATTATGACATATTAATATATTTTAATTGAATAATTATAAAAGACTTTTTACACAATCAATATACAGTAATTATGTTGTTGAAGTGTGACCGGTGAATGGCTTGGAGGTTTTATGGCCATTATGCTGATACTGAAATTCTCCATTTTGAGCTGCGGGCAATCTTTCATGGGCTGACCATGGCTTGGGATATGGGCTTTCGGGTGATAGAATGTCAATCGGATTCGATGGACGCGGTTGAGCTGGTGGGTAAGACACGCACAAAGGCACCTCTATTCTTCTCTTATCTGGGATATTAAAGTCCTTTTGAGTCGGGATTGGACAGTGGTGGTTCGCCATACGCTTTGGGAGGGAAATTCTTGTGCGGATTTTCTCGCGAAACATGGGGCTAGCCAAGATGAAGCACCGGTGCTTGTGTCAAGTCCGCTGGAAGGAATGAGTCTATTGCTTCTAGCTGATTCTATGTGGGTCTCATTCTTGAAGCCTTAGTAAGGGTGGGGCCTATAGCGGTGAGGGTGGTAGTGGCAATTTTGGTGGTGGCATTAGTAACGCTAGCGGCAACAGAGGTGGTGGCAGCGACAGTGGCAATGGAGGCGACTCAAGTGGGGGTTGTAGCTGCGATGGTAGTGACAGTGACGACAACAACAATAATAGTGAAAATGATAAAAAAGTAAAACATACAAACATGTTATGTTTCAAAATTAAAAAATGAAAACTATTTTCACGAAACGAAACACATGAAATGTTTTCACACATGAATCAGGCCCTAAATTTTCTTATTGATAATAAGGAAATTGAAAGGAGTATATTATTTAGCTCGTATTTTTTCTAATGTTAGATAACCATGTATGATGTATCTAAACAAACATGACTTGTGTATAATATCAATTAAGTGAGCATCAATTTTGTCATGTGAAGAGGATATGATGTTATTTGATCTCTTTCAACCGATTTCACTAAGGAAAATCTTCAACTATTATTGCTATTGAAATTATATTTCTTCCCTAAATAATTGTTATGACATAATTTCACATGGAGTTGATTTATTGTAATGTACTTCTAATATAAACAATAATTCAACCGTTGAAGTTTGTTAAGATTGATTTGATATCACATGGCAGTTGGTTAAGATACCTTTGATGTCACATGCTATATAGTTTGGTTAGAAATTTTGAGATATGGAAGTTATCAAATCCAATGGACCAAGAGGCAGTTATAGGTAAAAGTCATGATCAGACACATAAATGTAGTAAAAATACTAAACAAATTTGGCCAATCCCTAGGGTTTTTTTATTTGTCTTTGTTGGATATGAGCGCCTATATGGCTTTGTTCTTTCATTTTACTAACACAAAAGAACAAAGACAATCCACATGGAGCTGCTGCATTTTCTTGTGCTGTGGTGCCTGACTCACATGTGAGTGTGCATTAGATTGGTACTTTACCATTTCTTTTGTTTTTTTATTTGAGTTAACTGGTGCACCGAAAATGGAGCTCATTTTATTGACTATAAAATGGAGAATATATAGTAGATTCGGTTTCCTCTTTACGTTACACGAATCTATTTATTACTACTACCCAGAACTTCTTATATAAAAATTAATTTAAGAGTATAACTTGATCTTTTTATAAGAATGATCACCCGTGAGAGAGAAACACGGTAAATAAATAAATAAATGCATCTAGAGATTAATTTGGGGATTTAAATAAGGTAATTTTTCAGGCTCTCTGTTTAGGGGTTTATAAACAATAAGATCATGTATTCGTTAAGTTCAAAAAACACCTTATTTTGTTTTCTAGCGCTTGTGCTAGATCAAAGGATTAAAAAGCGTTTTCGTCTTGTTGTGCTAAGTAAAAAAAAAAAAAAGTAACTCAAGCTATCCGGTGATAACTTGAAGAAATAATGCTCTAATGAGCACGAATAAGAACATAATCACACTTAAGAAGATTCAACGCCTCTTCAATATAATGTAGCACATTGTCTAGTAAACCTCTCCATATGAGCGGGAGGGTCTTCAGAAGAACTCTACCCAAACTGATTCTAGCTCACTTAAGTCACAAAGTGATATATCATCTTAAAGTTATCTAGTGTGTCAGGAGGTGGGATAATGTTGTCCTCATATTCATAGCTTAGTTTGTAGTTGTACTTCAAATTCAGCATGAAACATTGCTTCCATTTTCTCTTGTATTTCTGTCATCTCATTGTACCCTACTTCTTTATTGAGCGAGAAGGGTGCGGAAGGTTTGGTCAATCTCTGGATCAAACATAAGTGATTCGATTATACCTAGCTCGCATACACTAGAAAAATAAGGTTAGTAACACCAACTAACAAAAAAAGTCATATGAAATAAAAATCGGCTTAAATAGATATAAACAAGCGCATAAACCCTTGGAAATGATCGGCAACTGCTCATAAGAGAGTTTAGACTCTATAACCTATTAAGTTCAAACGTATTATATCGTTTTAAAATCCAATTTTGATCAATAACAATTTTTGTATATATATAGAAGCACTTCGCTGAAATCTAAACTTCTCAATTAATTTGAATTTCATGATTTATTCTATTATGAATAAAGGACTTCAACGTCAATCTATCCTAAAGATAAAGACTCAAATTTGCAAGACTGTATGGCACACATGTGACACAAGCTGAGCCACATCCACTTCTGATCGTTTAATGCTAGCTCATCATTCAGAAAGTTGAAGACAAATGTCAAAACGTCAAAGATAAAGTCAGAATGCAAGCAATTGCTAAGATTTCAAACGAGATCACGTGAAGATTTTCTCTTTCCTTGAAGCACGCTGACCAAAGAGAAAAAGTACAACATATCAACATCAAATTTTCAATTTGTCTCACTTCTGAGAAGTAGTCAAAGTCTATTGCCACCTACTAGCTGACAAGCCTCACCTTTTCGGCAAAAGGACAAACATAAATAGTAGCATGCATTTAATGCATCTACCAACCAAAGACATTTGAATCAACGGATGGATCTATCTCACAACGGCTAGAACAACGGTTGGATTTGTCTCACAGCGGCTACAACAAATGCAAGCAAGTATTTAAGGCGATTCTGAAGGAGGAAGAAGAAGAAGAAGAAGAGTTAAGACCGAAAGAACAAGAACACCAAGCATTTATTCCTTCATTCTTCTAAGCATTCAAAGCTCTTCAAGTTCACATCATAAATTCTTTTAGTGTCAAAACCTTGACCACCAAATCTGCAAGAAAAGAGAGAGAGAGAACCTAGATCCTTAAAGAGTCGAATCTCTTCATTTATTTCTCTCTAAGAATCAGAACTCTTGAGTGATCCAAAGTTATATCTGTACCAAAACACTTAGAGTTCCAGTGTCATAAATTCTCTACTCACTCTTGTAAGAAGAGAATCTTTGTAGAGCTAAACGATCTTGTAAAGATTGTAGGAGAAGTCCTGGATAATACTTGTAGGAGAAGTTCTGTTGAATACTTGTAGGAGAAGTCCTGAAGAATACTTGTATTGGAGAAGTCCTTGATACTTGCTAGTGAAAATCTTGGTGGTGGCCAAGTACTAGACGTAACTCATCGTTTAAAGGTGAACCGGTATAAATCTGTGTGTGCTAATCGTTTGATAACTCTGTTTACATTTTCGCTGCACTAAACGTTTATGAAAAGTTTTCAAAAACATATATTCTTTTCAAAAAACAAAATTTTAAAAGAACACAATTCAAACCCTCATTTCTTGTATTATTTACGTACATCTCACAAGCTTCTGTAGACAAAATTCAAGCACATCAAGAAAAAGCACGAGAGGAGCGCCATGAGATTCAAGCTATCCTTTGACGTCTTCATCTTCCTCGATGAACCTCGATGAAATGCATCCCTTTTTTTCGTTTCATTTTGCATTTTGTTTTCCGCGTGTCACGTTTATTAGTTCTTACATTTGGGACAATGTAAGATTTAGGCGTAGGAGGGATTTTTTCAAACAGATGCATCCTTATGCATGTAGTTAGTACACAATTCATGCATACTTCTATTTTTCTTATAAGAATCATTGTAAAAATCCATTAGAGACTAAAGTAAAAGGACATGTCAATGTTAAAAAATGAAAAAATCAAGAAAATAGAAAAAAAGTGTTCGAAGTAATCCAAAAAAAGGAAAAAGTAAGATACAAAGTGCAAAAGAGAAAAGAAAAAGAAGAAAACAACTTTCTACTCCATCGTTAAATCAAACTTAGGTTCCTCTTTGTGATATTTTAGGGACTACTATTTTAGGGACGATCTCTCATGTTTGAGCAATATCATATGGGCCTTCCATTTAGCGTTAGATAAAGCCGGTGCTAGTTCACAAAATGACGTAATGTCAGCCATTAGGGTCTGTAGAATTGGCTTGGTCGTGCTAATTATTAGCTTTTCCTAGGGGGCGGACTTTATTTTTAAGTAACATAAAACAAAATTTTAACGCTATGCATCACTTTCGAGTCGGCTTGACGGACACTAAGCGACGTTTATTAGCATCAGAGCATGATCGACTCTAAATTTTAAAGATAAACTTGACATACCATTTAGTGATCATAGGTACACTCTAACACTAATCCTAATTTTCTTTCAACTTTGCTAACTTGAGTGTTAAAGTGCATTGCAGGTACCTTTGATACCCCTACCTGATCACTGCATCGAGAAGAAGGAGAACCTTCACAAGAAACATCCCGTACGTACACAAGTCATACAAACCTTGCCAACGTTACCTAATCAGGTTTTGTAATTCTATACCAGAACAATAGACATTATTCTAAATAAATATAATTACGTAATTTAAGTTTAAAAAAATTTACACATTAAAGTTAATATATATATATATATATATATATAAATAAACTGTTATGATTGCTATGGGTTTCCCACTGTGTTGGGTGGATTTGATTATGAGATGTGTATCATCTGAGAACTTTTCCATTTTGCTTAATGACAACAGGCAGACTCCTTTTGCCCCTCATAGAGGGTTGCGCCAAGGAGATCCACTCTCGCCTTATTTGTTTATATTATGTGGTGAAGTTTTCTCTGCTATGATTAACAAAGTTGTTTTGAATTCCTCTTTGCATGGGGTTAAACTGTCACGGACAGCTCCTGTTATTTCTCATTTACTATTTGCAGATGATAGTGTTATATTTGCACGAGCTGATGTGCATGAGGCAGAGTGTATTCGCGGTATTCTCTCTTCCTACGAGAGGGCTTTTGGTCAAGCCATTAACCTTGATAAGTCAATGCTTTCAGTTAGCCGAACTGTGCCACAAAATTTATTTCATGAGCTGAGACAGCTATTGGGTGTAAAGGCCGTGGAAAGCTTTGATAAGTATTTGGGTCTTCCGACGATCATTGGAAAGTCTAAGACCCAGATTTTTTATTTTGTCAAGGATAGAGTTTGGAAGAAGCTCAAGGGGTGGAAAGAGAGATCTTTGTCTCGAGCAGGACGTGAAATTCTTGTAAAAGCGGTGGCTCAAGCTATCCCAACTTATGTAATGTCTTGTTTCGTGCTACCAAATGGTTTATGTTAACAGATTGAGGGCATGATTAGTAAGTTTTACTGGGGCGGTGATGTTTCCAAACGAAGCCTTCATTAGGCTAAATGGGACAAGCTTTGTCGTACTAAAGATGATGGCGGATTGGGCTTCCGTGATTTTAAATCTTTTAACATTGTTCTAGTTGCAAAGAATTGGTGGCGGATTTATACGTCCCCAAATACTTTATTTAGCCGTGTGTTTAAATCGGTGTATTTCCCGAGTGGCAATCTTCTGGGTGCAAACAAAGGCTATAGACCAAGTTATGCTTGGTCAAGTATGCTAAAAGCTAGTTGGATCTTTGAAAGAGGTGGATGGTGGAGAGTGGGGAATGGTGAGTCCATTAATATTATTGGCGATGCTTGGCTCCCACATGGTTCTCCCATGCTTTATCGGGAAGATGCTTTTGCTGAATTGCACTTGAACAAGGTAGCTGATTTAATATCTAATGGTACTCGGAGACATGATTTGATTGAATATGTTTTTAGCCCGGCGACGGCGACCTGTATTCTTGTTGTTCCCTTGCCTTTGCAGGTGTGTTCTGATATACTTTTCTGGCCGGAGACTTCTGACGGTTGGTATACCTCCAAATCTGGCTATGATTTAATTCGGAGATGGCAATACCAGGCGGAGGCTTCATCCTCCACGGCTGTTGTCCTTCCTACAACATTTTGGCAAAGGATTTGGAAGTCAACGGCGATTCCTCGGTGCAAAGAGGTGGTTTGGAGAGCAAGTTCTGAATTCTTACCGGTTAGAGCGTCGCTTCGTCGAAGGGGCGTGGATGTTGATCCATCTTGCCCGTGGTGCGGTATATAGGAGGAGACGACCAACCATGTTCTGTTCCAGTGCCCGGTGGTGGCACGTTTCTGGTTCGTTGCTTTGGGTCTTCATGTGGACGGTGGGGGGGATTTTCATGAGCTACTTTCGGGTTTCATTCAGGGCATGGATTCAGCGGTGGTGGAGCGAGTGTTTACGGCTGTGTATGCTGTGTGGGAAGCAAGGAACGCTCGGGTGTTTGAGGACCAAGAGTTCCAGATTCCGCGGGTGATGGAGAGGGTGGCAACGCTCCAATCATTGCCTCGACCTGCAGCTGTACAGCGATCAGCGGTGGTTGGTAGCTCGACATGGAGGAGGCCAGCTCCGGGATGGATTAAAATCAATTTTGATGCCTCCGTGCGCAGGTACGTTGCAAGGTTTGGCATGGTGGCCAGAGATGAGGAGGGTGAGGTTCTTGCGGCAGCGACTTTAGCTCCAGTCATGATGCAATCTGCAGGTTTATCCGAGGCTCTTGGCCTCCGGTGGGCGATGCAGTGAGCTATTGACCTTGGATTTCGTACCGTTTGTTTTGAAACAGACTCCCTGCAACTGTTTCAGTGGTGGCGTCGTCGTAGCCGAGGACAATCCTACTTGGATCTTATTATTTCTGATTGTCGTTCACTTTTATTTTCTTTTACAAACATGGATGTTTCTTTTGCTCGTCGTTCCGGCAATAGTGCCGCAGACTTCTTAGCCCGAGGTGCTTCCTCTTTTTTGGTTTGGATAGAGGAGGGGCCGCCGGGTCTATATGCTTTTGTTCGTTCCGACATTTTGGCATCTGTGTCCGCTTAGTTTCAATATATTTGAATACATTTCAAAAAAAAAATTGAAACCAAACCAAATGAAAAATGCAGAACCGAAAAATTGAAGATTTTTTTTATTTTATTTTTAGATTCTATAACTCTTTTGTTTCAAAAGCAAAAAATTATTGCTGGATGACTTAAAAGATAACTTGAGTACATATATAACACTATCATCAAGTGAGTATTCTTAAAAAGCCTAACCCACCTCATTCCAGAACTTTATTTTATCCGTAAATTAAAGATAAATATATAAGATATACAACTGTGTTTTTGTGGGGCGCCATAGATACCCATATTGGAATTTAAGTTGAAATACAAATATTTCACAATAGCTAGGAATAGGCTAGGATGTAAAGAAGGACAACGTCCTTTGGAACTGCTTAAAGGCAAAAAAGAAAAATGATTTATAATAATATTGTTCTTATCTATAATCCTTCGCAAAGTATATCTTATCCTTATGTATATATAGTGCATTGGAGTCAGATTCAATTGCAGTTTGCCAAATCTTTAACTAAAACTTCACCAATGTCGTGAGAGAAATTAATTCAAATCAGTAGAAACTTGAGTGAGACAGGAAATCCGGATTGAAAAGTTTTGATAGCTTGATCCTGTGATAATTTTACCCCCTCATTCAGAAACACTACTTGATATTACGTTATGGTTTTCTTTCCGGCATGCACTCCTCTAGCTGTGTACTTATTTTTGTCAATGTTTTTATTAGAAATTAGAGGTCTATATACTCAATCATAAAAGCTAGTTTAAAGGGGTTTACACTACCCTTGTAAAGGCTATCTATGTTCTATTTCTAGGCAATATGAGACTTCTAACACATCATCTCACATCCAGGACTGAACAAACTGGAACGTGGAATCAATAACAACGGGTGACCAAACATGGGAGGTCTCGACAACAAACAACAAATGAATCTACGATAGACTCTAATACTATATTAGAAATTAGGAGGCATATACTCAATCATAAAAGTTAGCTCAAGAGTTGAGGTTTGCACTACCCTTATAAAGGTTATCTATGCTCTATCTCCCGCCAATGTGGGAGTTCTAAAAGTTTTAAAGATGGTTATTGAACGGGTTGTTTTTCTGTTACATTTTTTCTTAAACAAACAACATTCATTAACAAGAGAGGGAGGCACTGAGGCCAATGCATCATAATGGACCAAATGGAGAATTCAATCCGGAGCCTCTTCCACTCAGATCAAGAAACCACACGAAAAAGAAAATTTTGCCAAACCATGGCCAATAGAGTGCTTAGACTGACAAACAAAAGAAAAAACAACATAATCAAAATAAGAAGCTATACCGCGACAATCACAATAATAGAGTTAAGAAAGGAAACTACCATAGAGGGTCATTTTCATGTCTTAAATAACTGCAAATATTCAGTTTCAAAACAAACCGAATGGAAACCTAATTCAGAAGCCAAAGAAAGAGCCCAACGGAAACCAAGCGCTTTCACCACTACTGAAGATAAAGCCATTTCGGTGAGGAAGTTGCAGAAGCAAGGACCAACCCATTACAGTCACGCGCAATGAAACCCCAACCAGTTAACCTTGACGACGAGAAGGAAGCATCAAAGTTGACCTTCACAATGTCCATCGGAGGCAGCGACGAAATGTGGGGAAAGCTCCTTACTAGATGGAGGCTTTACGTTGCATCTACGACGATGACAACAATGGTATGGCTCGATTGGGAACTCTTTCCAACGAAGGAGAAGCCCCACCGAAGAGGCAGTCGTTCTGAGCTTCCCACACGCAATATAAAATAGAAAGGACATACCCACTGCTGGAGAATCAACTTCATCCAGGAAAACCACCATGAAGTCGATACCTATTGCTGCCAAGTTTCCAACACAACCCAACAGGTGATGCAAACAAGACCTGCTGGGCTTTGGGCAGACAAACATAGCATGAAGAATATATTATGGCACCGCCAAGCACATGGGATAGGAAGGATTAGCAATAATCCCATGTTGGAAAATCAGCTAGAATATGGGAAGACAGCCAAGTGCCGCCCTTTAACCAGTCTCCTTGCAACGAGGTAATGTAGAAGCCTTTCAAAAAGAATTCCAGAGCTTTTGAGGTAAAACTAGAGCATAGGACAAGGGAGAAAACGACTTGGCCAAAGTTTTCCTAATGATATTGTATCCAAACTTTGAAGTATAAATTCCATCATTGGTAAAAGGCCGGAAAAAGCGCTCTTCTTGATATTGCATAGGGAAGGTAATGGAGAGGATAGTCTTGGTAGTTGGAGGCCAAAAGATGAATTCCATCAAGGACTTGTTCCAAATAAAATAATTAAGTAAATGCAAATCAGAAACAAATTATACTCAATTCAGTTTTCACATCTATACGATATACAAGAGGAGCATCAGACGATAGCCATTTATCTTTCAAAAACTTAATGGATTTCCCATTGCCAACATTCCATATGCTACCCTTCTAAAAATCCCACTCCGAGCAAAGGATGTTAGTCCACGCATAACTCTAATGATATCATTTTTATCTATGAGAATGGAACAATGAGAAAAATACACAACTTTAAATAAACGCCCTAGGAGAGACACATAATCCTCCACCAATTCTTTCCAACGAGAACTAAATTAAAAGATTTTAATTTTTTAAATCCAAGTCCCTCATCCACTTAGGACTACATAACTGATCCATTTCACCTAGTGCATGGTTCTTTTGGCTACATCACCACACGAATATAATCTAATAACTAGACCTTCAATCTCATTACACAAGCTATCTGGTAAAACCAAACAAGATATAACATAAGAGGGGATAGCCTGCGCAAGAACCTTAATCAAAACCTCTATTCCTTCTCTAGAAAGAGCTTTCTCGTTCCAGCCCTTTATCTTCTTTCAGACTCACTCCTTAACGAAACAAAAAATCTGAGTTTTAGACTTATCGATGATCGACAAAAGGCCTAGGTATTTTTCAAAGCACTCGACCACCTTAACTCCTAACAGTTGTTTCAGCTCATGTTGCACTCGAAGCCTACTCGAGAGCTCATTTCACACTCGAAGCCTGTTTTAGCTCATGTCAAAGCACTCAACCTAGACATTGTTCGCCACATTTCGGCTACACCAGAGCATCAATTTGTCCAGGTTTATGGTCTGACTAGAAGCTTGCTCATAGGTCGCTAACACATGTTTAATACATAAAGGCTCTTCAACCATTGCACAACTAAATATAATTATATCATCTACAAAAAGAAGTAAGAAATTATCGGACAATGACCAGCTATTCTCAATCCATTTAAGGAAGAATTTATAAGGGCTCTATTAATTAAAGCAGAAAAACTTCACTGCATATGATAAAGAGATGCGGGGAAAGAGGTCCCCCTAGCCTAAAGCTTCTTCAAGGAGTGCAGGATGGTTGGGGGTTCCTAAGAGCTAAGTAGACCGAAAGTAATGTTGTATATTTACTTAATTAAGATTTCATACGAACATGTGTACTGCTGGATATAGGAGTGCCTCTAATATAATCGAGGTCTCTATAATAGTCCTCTTTATGTACAAGGAGGTGAATGAGAAATCATATGAAATGAGGGAGGGAATTAATGAGTCTCAATCCCACTAATAGCTTTTATGACCTTGTTGGGGGGCGAATGTAGACATCTTTGTCTGGGTGATTGACTTGAGAATAGCAAATTGAACCCCTTGTTGAATTTAGGTCAAAGTCTATACCCGGTCTATCGGCCGAGAACATCACAACAATCCACAACCCCCAAAGCTTGGAGCTAGAAGCAAGCTATAATAGCCTTGAGGAGCTGGTCTAAGTAGCTTGTTCCTTGGGCTTTGGGTCCATATATTGTTGCCCTATTTGGTCACGTGTTCTCTTTCATGGTGATGTGTATGAGTGTATCTATGTCATTTAAGATATATGTGGTAGGCCTGTCCAGATTTTTTTGGGGCCTACCGAACCCGTCCGGCCCGCTGCCAAAAAAGGGCCTCGCGGGTGGGTGGGCCGGTTCAGGTCGCGGGTGGAAAAAACCGGTCTCTAATGGTTTGGTTCGGTCGAGTTCGGTTTAACCTCTGAGCCGACCGAACCGACCGAACCAACTCTTTTAAAAAATAAAAAACTTTTCAGCCCAGCCCAATCCCACTAACCCTAACCCTATTGACAAAAAAAAAAAACCTAACCTTAGCCATATAAATATGCTCTCACTTCTGATTCACTCATCACTCTCTCACTCCAGCCGCCGCCACCTCTCTCACCTCTCTCACTCCAACAGCCACCACCTCACAAGCCTCAACCCTCAGCCGCCACCACCACCTCTCAAGCTTCAACCCTCAATCGCCACCTCCTCTTCCTCTCTAGCCGCCACCACCTCACAAGCCTCAACCCTCAACTGCCACCTTCTCTTCCTCTCCAGCCGCCACCACCTCACAAGCCTCAACCCTCAACCGCCGCCACCTCTCAAGCCTCAACCCTAGCCTCCAACGATCGTGTTCCATTAGCCACAATCCGCACCTCCTTCTCCTTTTCTGCGATGGAGAAAGCGATCTCCGGTGAAGACCTTCGACGTCGACGGTGAAGATTGCTAGAGGGAGGACATGCAACACCACCACGATGAAGATCTTCATCGATTTCTTATTTCTTCATAAATTGTCTCTGAAGATTGTATATTTTTATGTATTTTTTGAGGTATATATTGTTCATTTGTCATGGAAGTAAAATTTTATGTTTCTGGTGGATGTTATATTCTGTAAATTTCATGGAACTCCTCCTCTCCTCCTCTCTTTTTTGTGATTTTTTTTTTCTGGATCTGTAACCGTGAAAACCGACTGAGGTAACCGACTACCCGACGAAACCGAACTCGACAAATCCGATGCTGCTCAGCGGTCGGCGACGGGCTGGTGGTTTGGTGTAATTTCACCCGTCCAAAACCGGGGTTCGGGCCCGAACCCGCCCGAACCCGTCCGGTGGACACCATTATGTGGCTGCAGGCTTTTCTCTCTATGCATGTTCCACTTCCTAGAAAAGTTCCTTTGTGACATTTGGGCTTCCTTTCGATCAGCAAAAAACTCATAATGGTCCAATATATAAGAAATTAAAATGTTTTACTTTTCATATCCTAAAAAACATACTAAATTTGTTTGTGTTCGTACTAACAAATATCAAACATAATGTAAATGATAGGAAGGAATTGATGCATGCAGCAACAAATGTCTTATCAATTTTCAGACTCGATGGTTTGTTATCCTGCTGGAATTTCATTGATAATAAGGCTGATGGTAAAATATGGTACAAAGGACAGGCATGGAAGCTGAGAAGTATCCTTATAACAGAAATAATTTCCTTTGTGAGATGATTAATTGTTTGGGGTTTAACATGTATTTAAGGAGGTAATTAAACCACTTTGTTTATGCCTTTGCAAAACAAGAATGTATGAGACAAAATGATCTGTGGGATCTATTGGACATGTCCTAGATGCAATTTAGACATTGTGAGACCTTATGTCTTTGCTTTAATGAATTGAATTTTTTTGTTCAAAAAATAAAATGTCGAGCTATAGCTCATTTCCGATGCTTTGGGAGGTTTTTGTGCAACCTTTTTTGACCCGTTGAACAACTGATTTTATGGGTTTAATTAATCGTGTTTTAACTGGTTTTTAAAGCCAATTAAACCTTCTTCACATGTAACAAAAAACCAGTTAAACTAACTCACCGGTTTTGCGGTCCATTTCAAAACCATGTGATCTTTGTTACTGGATAAAGGAAAGCAGACTAATTTGACTACGATTATTATTTATTTTTGGATTGGTTTCGGATATACTTTGACCATTAGAATTAGTTGAAGTTCATTTTTTGATGATACAATATATAAAAAGGTCGGAATATTTTACTTTCTTTTTTCCTTTGCATCAATTACTTGATGGACATTTGTCATTTCTAGAAGTTCCCTTATAAAACACAGAATAGAATTTTAAACAATACGTACACATTCCAATCACACAAGAGTTAATTAGAGTTTTTTAAAGTGAATTAAATCTAGCTAGAAAAAAGGCCGTCGTCCTTATAGTTATTTAGCTGTTAGTAATCATTAAAAAAATTTGTTAACAGATTTATAGTTAGTGGTCAAAATTTATGGACGTAATATTGATGAAAACAAAAATTATAGCTAGGATTAGTATCTATGCTAAGGATAATCAAATTAAAGTTCATGAACTAAACTAAGTTATCTATACGTGCATGCATTGCGCGCGCTAGTTGAACACAAAAATATGAATACCGTACGAACGTGTAGCATGCTAGCTTATAAATTCGTCACACAAATTTGTCTTTTCCCTTCATCAATTTATATTAAAGTTGATATTACTCACTTAGTACGATCATTTGTTTCATCTAACAAAACTGTTGCTTTCTAAAGAAAAAGTAAATATATAAAATGATTTTAAAATGAGCAATGTTTTTTAGTTGATGAGATACTTCATTCATTTAAACCAATGTTATTAAACTTTGGTCATCAACTCAGTTAAAGCACTACATCAACAGATCAAGAAACGGATTAATAAGTTATGGAATGAAGCAGTTAATTGGTATATGTCAATTAAAAAAATAAAAAAGAAGCTAATATTAATTAATAAGTTTCTAGTTCTAAAATTAAAATCATCTAGTATATACATTTACTATTACAATTGCATTAAAACATAAAAATGTTATTAATTTATAATTACTATTTTTCACCTTTGTTTATTACTTTATTTTATATGCATTATATTATAAGGGCCATAACACTTCACTTTTACAGCCTTATCAAGCATATAAGAGGCCCAGGTTTTATAAATAAAAACTTTTTATACCTAAAAGCGATCGTTGGGCCAAATAGTCCAAAAATAAAATTGAAGGACAAAACTTGGTTGACATGAGTCGAGTGAACCTTTTGACCAAAAAAAAAAAAAGTCGAGTGAACCGCCATGAACATGCTGCAGTTCTGAAGGAAATTATCGAGCTGATGGGGAGGAATTGGAGGATCACTCTGGCTTGGACCCAAAGGGATTGCAACATTGTTACTGATTGGCTTGCTAGACAGGGAGCTTTGTCTCTCATTCCTGGTGTTAGAGAGCTGAATTGGATATCATTCTGTTGAGGGATAAAATGGCTGTGTCTTAATTTCCTTGTTTCTTTTATGTTATTAGTTTTCCGAGGCACCAAAAAAAAAAGATGACAAACAAAGTATCTAATTATCCATTAAACAAACATGATTCAACCATACAAATTATCCGAAAGAAATCATACAATTTATCCATGAAACAAATGTTATTCATACAAATTATCCACGAAACAAAATCAAAGTCCACACCTCCGGAGCTCAATGCTTCTTCCTTACTCCTTTTTCTCTTTATCATCATCAACATGCACACCCCGCTTTGTGATGGCGTGCATGTTTTGGTTTGCTTCCCAGACTCTTGTGCCCTCTTGATATCTTGCCTCCTCCAGGTTCATTGCTATGAAACTCCATGCTAACTGCTTAATTATACCCTAATAAAATGTAGAGCAATGAAATATAAGTGTTATTCTATATTTTAACGTATTTGCATCACAAGACAAAAACTTATTGCTAGAGTCGTTGCCTCATCATATCTTCTATCTGGAGGATACGGGGTGTGAGACTCTCTTATACCACCCCATGTAATCTTGAGATGTTTGAGATGGGTATTGGGAGGGGTCCCCCTTAACTGTATGACTAGAGAATGCTGCAAACATTCGACTAGTGTCCTCACAACTTGGTTTCTCGAACGGAAGTAGAGTAAGAACCTTTTGAATACCATCAAATCACATCAACACTCGCTTTGACAAGTGAGGGTGTACCATACTTGAATGGCGAATGGACCCACTATACAGGCATACCAGATCTATTGGCATGTGTGGTATGTGTTTATCGTAGGGTGACCATATGACGGAGCCCGTTAGAAGGTCATCCAGGGAAATTCTCTTTTGATGGATGAGAAAATTCTCGTTGACATTATCCATCATCTAGCCCTGAGCATGTCCTTAGAATGAACAATGTTCGACTTCCTATCAAAGACCGAGGAAGGAAAATTCTCAGAAATCCATGCATGTAGTGAAACAAAAGTTTGTTAGACTTCATGAAGAAAAAATTGTCATTTAAAAGAAGCTGAACAAACAAAATGTCACAAATATAAATGCATAAGTACATTTTTGAAATAGAAGCATTAATTAATAACAAATACCTAGACCAGCCCATTAAGTTTTGTCATGTTTAGCAAAAACAAAATACATGCTTTATTTTTGACCAAAAACCAATAGTGAGATCACGTTTGTTTTTTTGGCAATGCATGGCCCACTCACTTTACAGCCTAATTGGTATCCAAATTCTAGAGCAATGAATCCAGTAGCCCAAAACGAAACCCTAATATGAAAGTATGTTAATTGGGTCGTAAAAATACATGACAAAAAAAGATGGAAACAACGAGTTAATGAGTCCAAATAGGAATACATAACCAAGTCATTGATGACCAAATTAATAAAATTCAATTACTATATTGACATGAATTTGTATGCTCGTAATTAAGAATTTTTTTTTGAAAAGTAATTATGAACTTAATATAACCTTAATTGTACTTTTATGCTAATCTTATGTTGAAAATTTTAAATTTTAAATTTCTAAAAACATGAAGATTATTTTCTTTATTCAAAACTATCATTTTACAAATACAAATAATTATCTTATTTTCTAATTATGTAGATATCATATATGCTTGGTTATTTATAAAAAAACATATTTCTTTATCATTATTTATATCAAATAGTTGACCAGGAAAACTTTAATTTCTTCATTAAGTTTTTTATTTGATTATTTTTTTTGAGAATATTTTTATTTGATTATTTATTAACCTTATACATAGAATTTTAAAAATGAATAATCAAGTTTTTCTCATATTTCTAATTTACTATTCATAATTGTATATATCTTGGAAGAGTCATAATATGAAAAAGGAATTTCAAAAAAGTCATTAATGACAAATATAAAAGAATATTACGTTATTAACATGAATTTTATATTTCCATAAGAGGATGAAGAAGAAGGAAGAATCATCATGTGAAAATGGATTACAAGAAAGTCATTGATGACCAAAATAAAAATAAATCATATTACCTTATTAACATGAATTTTATATTTCATAATCATGTACCTTAATATTAATTTTAAATTTTAAATTATAAGCTTTTTAAAATATGTATGAATATGTTTCTTATATTGAAATTATTCTTTAGCAGATAAAAATTTCCAATTATTTTAATGTCATTTATGCAAAGTTGATTATTTATTAAAAAAATCCTTAGTATTATTTATTTTAAATAGTTGACAAAGAAGTTTGACTTTATGGATTATTTCATGTCAAAATTTACATAACTATATATAGCATATTTTCTAAGATGAATAGTGAAATTAATACATATAATCTTTTTAAATCAAATCCAATTTATTTTTCATTAATGTAGGATGTAGCATATAAATTTTGGTTTTTTTTTTTTGGTTACATGACGGGAATAGAGAATACATTTTGTGAAGATTAATGATTATTCATAAACGAATATTGATTTCCGTTCCATAAGTCCAATGAAATTCCATATTTTCTATTCATAAGGGAGATATTATTTGTAACGCTCTCACTAACTCACATACAATGATTACATTGTATGTCTTGTAGCTATAAAATGATGTCTAAACCACATAAGTTTACAATAGTGATTCACCGAGAGAATTCAGACAAGCCTCTTTGAGATGGAGGACCTGGTCATGACTTATGAGGACGATGATGGGACTGTTAAGTTTCTACCTGGGTACATGTTTGATCCCACAGACGACGTTCTTGTAGAATTCTACCTGAAAAGAAGGGTCTTTGGTCAACGTCTTCCAGTTCAAATCATCTCCGATTTCGATGTGTTTCAAACCGAGCCTTGGAGTCTACCAAGAGGAGGTTAGTGATTTTTGTAAATATCTCTTTTTCACTATTCTATGAGTTATTTAGTGTCTTTAGATTAGTGTTAGCCATGATTGATTTTGGCTATTTATGTTTCTATACATTTATGAAAAAATTATTTCCGTTGGATAATATTGGGAAATTCAATTGTAAAATTTCACAACTCAATATGTCCAATGAAAAAGCTACTCTCTATAGGTTATAATAGAATTCCTTTTGAGTCTAAAATCAATTCTCAAAATTGACTACCAAACATTAGTGTTTTCATCAATGATTGATTTACTCTACCGAAATTGATCATGGGACATTTCAATGAAAAACCAAACACACTCTTAATCTTCTATATCACTTGTTCTAATCCAGAAAAAAGAGCATTGTGTCCGACACAAATAAACAAATTTTCCACGTCCCAATATTTACGTGTTAATTTCAAGTGGGAATTGAATTACCAAGATGGCGTTTTGAATTTAATTTGTGTTTGCAGATCGAAATATTTTCAATGAGCGCAAGCTCTTTTTCAACAACACTATGGGTCGTGACCTTGAAAATATTGACAAGAGAGTTGCTGGGAATGGCCAATGGAGAGTTATTGAGAAAGCAAAATGTGTTCCTATCCCTGGAAATAATGAGGTGATTGGGAAGAGAAACACCCTGAATTTTTGGGAAGTGCAAGAAGCATGTGCTAGGAGGACTAAATGGGTGATGCATGAGTTTTGTCTTGCTTAGTGGCAAACCCAACTAAGGTAAATTAAGGGAAGAAGAATATACTGGCCATTTTCATTATCATCTAATTTGAGGAGAAATTTAGGTAGTGTTTGATGGGAAGATCCGAATGGAATGGAACATGAAACATGCAGTTTGTTTTTTTATTTTATTATATTTTTAAGGTGAAATTTAACATGGAAAAAACACCTCAAACAATACGTTTTGGTTCCCTTCATGAAAATTTTGGAACTATGATTAACATAAGGATACACACTCTTAAAATATTTTCATAGGCATAAAAAACCGTAATTTGTAATTGAAACCTTTTAGTTATATAATAATATAAATAATTATGCATATAAATATTATTTTAAATTAATGAGTTATAAAATTATTATGTGTTCAACCAAATTAACAATTAAAAATTATGTAGTTAGTGTTTTTATTAAATATCAATAAAAAATGTTTTTATAAAATATCAATAGTAGTTTTGTAAGTATATATGGTTAGTGTGTTATTGCTGGGTTGGTTTTCTAGTCTTTTATGTTTGCTAAAATTCTTTATTACTCAAAATGCAGATGGCAAATTGGGCTGTGTATCGCATCTTTCAGAATAATGATGAAAAGAAGCTGATGAATATAAAAGGGTCTAATATGGAAAGCTCGAACACTGAGAGTGACATATTCTCACAACCTCCCCCAATTACTCCTTAAGTGAGGGTAGTGAACCTTTTTAAACAAAAAAATTTCATGTCATTTTTTGGTTCCCCCTCTTAGAGCTGACTACTAAATGATTGTTTAGTCTAGTAAATGTCATGTTATGATACACAATAATAAGTTTTGAAACCTATAATTTGTAGAGGATATGAGAGAGCTACTATTCCTAAAATACATGTCTACAACATCCTATTCTCAAACACTTTGAATCAAAAGTTCTTTTTTTGGCGTAGTAGTTGACCACTTTTTGAAAGTACGTAGTATAATTAAGTTAAGTCTATGAAAATGATTAATATTTTGATTATTTTCAAACATTTGATAAATTTCATATTGAAAATGTTATCTAGTAAAAATATTTATAATAAGGAACTTTTCAAATTTTTAATTTAAACACCAAAGTAACTTTCCTTAATTGATAAAGGAATATATTAGTTTTTAAAATATTAATTGATTAATAGAAAAATTAACCAAGAATTCACAGGGAGATAATAATAATTCAGAAGATGCTTAAAAGAACCATCTTCAAGAAGTATATACATTTCTTACATTTTTTAGAATATATAATTTTTTTTTGTTGAATTTATAGATACAATTCTTACATTTCTTTTGTTGAATTTATTTTAGAAGTATATGATGTTAATATAATATTATTAATTAACTTAATTATTATTAATATTAATATAAATTCAACAAAAGAAATGTATATATTTTTTTAAAAGATGTTCACACAAGCAAATCAAGCCCCTGTTCGTCCTCTACGGAACGTAACGTGGTCAACAAACGACAAAACGGGTCCTCTTATGATTTTTTTTTAAATGCGGGACACACCAATTTTATATATTGATAATTATGAAAATAATTACCAAGCAAGTTTATCATTCTAACCCCTTAATTTTATTTCTTTTATTATTATGATATTAAATTGAAATATCATACGTAAAATTATCATCCTAAAGATCTTTCTAAATTAACATTAACATCTATTATTTTTAAGAAAATATTAATATTTAAATTCATAAGCAAAATAATTTTTTTTACGATTTAATTCATTAAATATATATTTCTAACAAACATTTATATATTTATGCAATTAAAAAGTTGTTTAAAACATATTTGTGCAATTAAAATTACAAAACTTAAAAAAGATAATACTACACAAATTTAATTATAAAGTCACCCGTGCAGTGCACGGGTATTCAACTAGTATAATACTAAAATTGTGTATTAAATTATTAATTTTTTTATAAGCATTAAATTATTAAATGATAGTATTAAATTTCCTATGATCGAGTTCATTACTTCATAAAATCTTACAATATGATTTTTGTTACCAATTAAATATTCTGTTAAAAGAATATATACACCATGATTGAATAAAATTTAAATTCACAGTAATATTTGACGCAATAAATTGAAGTGTATGAAAATTCGCTACTATGCTTTTATTAAACAAATATAAAAAATGATTAATATATTTCAATATTTTTTTTTTAAAACATAAGCTTTTATTTGATGGAAAATGGTCGATATTACATACAACACATAACAACGTGAGTAAATTTCTCTCAATGTTAGTATAATAAAACCTAAAACCAAACTCGCCCCATAAAGCAATACAAGGCAGCAAACCCTGATCAAGCATTAAACGACCAACGAGAAGAGGCATCCATTGAGAATCCAGAAGTGCCGAGGCGTAAACCTCACAAACCCAACATAAACAGAGCATCATTTCAGCATTGGGGAAACAAAAATTTATTTGATATAAAAATTCATGAAACATTATTGGTTTTCAATACCGTAAAACATTTCAAATATCAATACCATTAATTATAAGTGATAATTTCATAGAATACTGAGAGTAAAATAAAATAAAATTTATCACTAACTATAATATGAATTAATATTATGTGGAGGGTTGACAATGGGTAGGGTCTGGGTAGGGTACGTACTATAGTACTCATCCTCATACCCGCGTTTTAAAAAATTACTCGTACCCATCCCCATACCTGCATGTGTAGCAACTTGAATGCCCGTCCCCGTACCATCTGGGTACCTATATGCCCGGACCCGTGCCCATTACCCACCATTTAACTAACTAAAATATATTTTTCACTATTTTTGTTAATAGAAAACAAAAAATACAACTAATTTTTTGAATAAAAAACATTAATATAAATACAAAAGATTATCTACTAAAAAAATAAAATCTTTCAACTAAGAATATTTTTTTAGAATGAATAAGCAAGAAATATATAATTTAATTTTTAATTTTGAATTTATAATATAGTCCTAAAGTTGTTGTAGGTTATTAAATTACTAATTTGAAAAATAAGTGGGAGTAAATTAGCAATGATTATGAATACCATAAATACTCACCTATTATTTTAAAATAAGTAAGTTTGAAAGCTATAGCTTAAGGTAATTTTTTCATATATTACTAAATAATAAAAATAATAAGAATAATAAGAATAAAAATAATATGTGTGCGGGTATGGATGCGGGTAGTACTCATACCCCACTACACCAAAATAGCAACTTAGTGGCCAAAATTTCGCGGCGGTTGGGCAAACCGCCGTCGGTCCCTTTTAAAACTCACTATTTCGCGGCGGATAGCCAACCGCCGTCGATCCTTTTTTAAAAATGTACTATTGGCGGCGGTTACAACCGCCGCTAACATTACAGCTAAAATTACTCCTTGTTATCGACGGTTGCCAAGGGCCGGCCCTAATTTCCCTCAATCGATTTTCCAATCTAAACCCGCGAATGATTTTCAGTTCCCTCCCTAAATTTCATTCTTCCTCACTTTCTCAGTTCAATGTGGCCCTAAATTTCATTCTTCCGCTCAATGTCACCTTCACGCTCCTTCTTCCGCTCAATGTGGCCCTAAATTTCATTCTTCCGCGAATCGATTGTCACCTTCACGCTCCTTTCTTAGTTCTTGCTCACGGTTCTGTCATCGTGAGGGCTCATCTTCAAGCTCAATGATTTTCAGTTCCACGAATTGCTTCTCTTTCTCAGTTCTTGCTCACGGTTCTGGTATGTGTGTTCTCTTTCTCACATGTCTTGCATCTCTTTCTCTCAAATTTTCTTAGATTTCTCTCACAACATATATCACTAACTCTCCTCTCTTTGAATTTGGGGAACAAGACCCACTATAGTGATTCTGGTTTCTCACACGAAGGAGGAAAGGCACACTCTCCCCTGGCTTGATTGTTCCTCTTGAGAAGGTAAGGGTTTCTCCAATCTCTCTTGTAGTTTTTTTTCCTATTTCTCTTTTACAAATTCATAGGCAATGTCTGATATATGAATATGCATATATGAAATGGGTTAGGGTAGTAATGACTTGATTATGAATTTTTCAATTCTGGGAAAATGATGAAGGTTAGCTCACTGAAGTGAGTAGGAAGCTTTGGGTTTTCAAATATGGTGCTACTGAAGTACAATGCTTTGTCAACTGAGAATGTAAAGTAGTAAAGAAGCTCTCTTGAGCTCATAAACTTGTTGAGTTTGCAAGTAACAATTGTAGATTTGACATCGTTGAGTCCTGTTCTAGTTAATCTATCTATTCCACTTAATTTGGGAGGATCGGGCGTTTAAAAAATGTACTAGGTAAATAAGACGTTATACCATAGCCTTGTCTGTGTCTATTAACCTATGGATTTTCTTTCTATCAAGTTATGTTGTATACAATAGTTTGAGAGTGAAAGGACAGAGTTTATACATCACTTGGTGAGATGGGGCACTACTTGCCTGCCCCCTATTAGCTGGGTTTCCAGGTTGCGGAAGATTCTATTTGTTTAACTGAGGCCTGTTTAGCATATCATGCTTATGGTTTTCCTTGTCCAACATAGTTGCAATTGGAGTAATTCAACTTGAGACATATACCATTTCTTCAACACTTCTTTATCTTTTGAAATTAAATTGATAGCTCTTTATCTTTCCAGCTTTATGTCTTTCTTCTAGTTCCTTTTTGTTTCATGTTTAAGATCGATGGATGTATCCTTTGTTTGCTGTTTTTATGTTGGTAATTAGTTCTCCTTTATTCTATTTTGCTGTAACAGCACTTTGGGTTTTTAATTTGCTCTTTTTTGCTGTCCTAGGCTATATATATGGCTGCCATTTAGTTTTTTATTTGCTCTTTTTTTTCCTTGGACTGATTGCAAATGTGACAACTTACGACTGATTGCAGCCAACTAAAAGCAGCATAATTTCCTTGGTTCTGTGTTTCCTAGCTTAATTCGGCGTTTGGAAATCTAGTTTGGCTCCCCTTATTATCTAAGCTCTTTTTCTGCATCTCTCCCAGCTGTGTTGTATTTATCAGGTATATATCTCTACTGGCTTACTGCAGACTTTGGTGGTTTACTTAGTCTTGGTTATTTTTGCTACTGGTATATATGCTTTTGACATTGAATCAATCAATTGCTTATCTAGCTAGATCAAATAAGAACTGACATACACCTTGATCAGATAAGATTTGAGATTTTCGGGTTCTATGTTATGTTCTACTGTTTCTGTTGCAATGTGCTACTGCAATTTTATTTCTCTTATGAGTTCCTAGCTGCTTGCCATGTTTTATTGTGTTATTTCGTACCTTGTTTGTAATGACTCTCATTCCTTTAATGTTATATTATTCCCCTTTGTCGAAAAAAGAACTAGTTTTATCTCAAAGTTGGCTAAGGAAAAAACCAAATTTAAAAGTAGTTGTTAATTTAAATTTATATCATATAAGAATTAGTAGAGATAACCAGAACCGAATGATGAAACCTAACTGATTCTATTTCCAGAATCCCTAACTTATGTAGTGTTATTTATTCTGGCTAGTCTGGTCCTTTATATCATTAAAATCTACACAATGATCATCTACATGGACAGATGCTCTATGTTTTTATAAATAATTTGAATTATATAGACTTGTTGTATATGCTTTTGCAGTGAGTTTCTCTTCTTCTTTTGATTCAGAGTAGAAAGTTGTTTCAAGTGTAGAGTTATGGATAAGTCATGGATTCCAAAGCCACGAAACTCAACTGAGTATGAACAAGGAGTTAGGGGATTTCTTGATTTTGCCTTTGAACACCGCTCGGTCAATGGCAAAATAATATGCCCTTGTAAACGTTGTCATTTCAAAAAACGGAAGAGTAGAGATGAGGTGTATGATCACTTAATCTGTACGCCATTTCCAGCAGGATACACTTCTTGGTCCTATCATGGGGAGAGTGCAACCGGCGAAACTCATAATGCTTCTTTCATCAACCCCTCAAATTCAACTGAAGGCACAACAATTGTTGAAGATCCTGTTCAAAACATGATCAATGATGCATTTGGAGTCGATAGGCACAGGGAAAATGAAGTACTCATTGTAGAAAATGTGGATATTGACATGGATGAAGAAGAAACGACACCTGCATCTCAAGAAAGGCTTGAAGCTGATGAGTTTTATGAATTGGCCAGAGATGGAGAACAACCCTTGTATGAAGGATGTACAAAGTATTCAAGATTATCGTTTTTGGTGAAACTATATCATATCAAGTGTCTTTCTGGAGTGAGTGACAAGGCCATGACAATGATACTAGAACTACTAAATGATGCATTTGAACACGCAAAAATTCCTAGTTCATTCTACGAGGCCAAGAAGACAATCTCCAAGCTTGGTTTGAATTATGAAAAGATAGATGCGTGCAAATATCATTGTATGCTCTATTGGGGTAATAAGGAGGATGAAGAGAGGGAGATCTGCAAAAATTTCCAGACCTCTAGGTGGAAGTCAAGTGGTGATGGAAGTAGCGGGAAGAAAGTACCTAAAAAAGTTCTTCATTACTTTCCACTAAAACCCCGCCTACAGAGATTGTTTTTGTCAACAAAGACAGCAGAGGACATGAGGTGGCATGCGAGCAATACTAACAACGATGGATTAATGAGGCATCCCAGAGACTCTAAAGCTTGGGAGGAGTTTGATAAATCTCATGGATGGTTTGCACAAGATCCTCGGAACGTGCGTCTTGCATTAGCATCTGATGGTTTTAATCCCTATGGTACTATGAGTACAAGTCACAGTATTTGGCCAGTTATTCTCATTCCGTATAACACTCCTCCATGGGTGTGTATGAAACAGTCCTCTTTCATTTTGTCCCTGATAATCCCTGGTAAAAAAAACCCAGGAAATAACATAGATGTCTACCTGCAACCTTTGATAAAAGAGCTGAAGGAGTTGTGGACGATAGGTGTGGATGCCTATGATTCTTTCAAGCGAGAGATGTTCAAGCTACATGCAGCTGTAATGTGGACAATCAGTGACCTTCCTGGGCTGTCAGCACTTTCTGGGTGGAACACGTACACTGGACTTGCTTGTCCATCATGTAACTTTGACTTTATCCGTTGTCGTCTCCCTCATAGTCAAAAAAGTTGCTTTATGGGTCATCGTCGTTTTCTGGATCGAAAACACAAGTTTAGATTTAACAGGGTCCGTTTTAATGGTGAGCAAGATCTGCGTGATCCACCTGAAACACCCACTGGTTATCAAATTTTTGAACAGGTTCGGAATATTAAGGTTACATTTGGTGGAAAGCCAAAGAAGAAAGGGGATGCAAAAGGAAAAAGAAAAATAAGACGCAATGAACAGGTTTCACAAGGTGGCACTGAGCAATGGAAAAAATGCAGTATATTCTTTGATCTTCCATATTGGAAGGATAATCAGCTACGCCATAATCTTGACATGATGCACATTGAGAAGAATGTTTGTGAAAATCTCATATTCACTTTGCTTAATGATAGTGGAAAGTCAAAAGATCATCTCAAAGCCAGTAAAGACCTTGAAGCTATGGACATAAGACCCGACCTTTGGCCTGATGAAAATGGAAAATATCCTTTGGCGGTCTTTACAATGACTAATGTTGGGAAGAATGCATTTTTGAAAACCTTAAAGAATATCACGGTGCCTGATGGTTATTCGAGCAACATTTCTAGGTGCATTGACTTGAATACTAATAAGTTGAATGGAATGCTGAAAAGCCATGACTTTCATATATTGTTGGAGCAGTTATTGCCATTAGCTATGAGATCAACATTGCCTGATGAGGTTACTACAATATTAATGGAGTTCTGCTCATTCTTCAGAAAGTTAAGTGGTAAAGTGTTGAAAGTGGAGGATTTAGACAAATGGCAAGATCAAATCATCCTCACCTTATGCCACATGGAAATGTTATTTCCTCCTTCGTTCTTCACAGTGAGTGTTCACTTAGTTGTTCATCTTGTTGAGGAAATTAAGCTTGGAGGTCCTGTCCATTATCGATGGATGTATCCGATAGAAAGGTAAAAGGGTGTTACAATATTTTTTTGTTTTTCATTTGCTAACATATATGGTTATTAAATCACGTTTCTTTGGGTTAACTTATAGGTACTTAGGACATCTAAAATCCTATGTACGTAATCAAGCAAGGCCAGAGGGCTCCATAGCAGAAGGCTACCTGATGGAAGAGATTCTTACATTTTGTTCAAGATATTTAGATAACATTGAGACAAGATGGAATCGACCTCACCGTGTTGATGATGAGCCTAATCATATACAATCTCAATCACGTGCAGCTGAATTATTTCCTAATGTTGGGAGGCCAGTTGGTAGCTCTTCTAATTACACTCTTACACACATGGAAAAGTTACAAGCTCACAGGCACGTGTTGACAAACTGCCCAGCAGTTGATTCCTATCTTCAGTAAGTTGATCTTTCATTTGGATTGATCACTAAATTTTTCCTTCATGTATCTAACATGATATAAATGAATAGGCAATTTAGAGCTATTGTACGAAGGCAGTTAAGGAGTGGTACAAGGAATACTCCTGAGGTTGACAAGAAGGTTCACAGAGAGTTTGTTCGTTGGTTCTCTAATAGTGTAGGTGTTTGTGTGTACGTATTTAACGTTTATATTTTAATTGGAATGTGACTAACATTGTGTGGTGTGACTTGTAGATCCGAAATAATCTCGACACTATTTCCGGACCAGATAAAGATATTCTTATTAGTCTCTCACAAGGTCCTTTTAACCAAGCTAGAAAGTTCACTGCATTTAATGTCAATGGATACAAATTTCGAACCTTAGCACGAGACAAGTTATTAAAAACTCAGAATAGTGGAGTTTATGGCATGTTTGGAACAAGAAGTTACTCAAGCAGTAGTGATTCTCAAATGAGGTTTGGAGGGGTGCCTTATTATGGAAGATTGGTAGAAATCATTGAAATTTGCTATAATGGTTTCACTGTACCCATGTTCAAATGTGAATGGGCTAATACTACAAACCAAACAGGCTTAAAGAAAGATAAATTGGGTTTTGTGTCTATCAACTTTGGAAGACTAATACATACTGGAGCACATGAAGATGACGAACCGTATATTAAGGCCTCTGAAGCTCAGTTGGTATATTATGTGGACGATGAAAATGATCAAGGTTGGAGCATACCAGTTCATCTGAAGCCAAGAGACTTGTATGAGATGGGAGAAGATGAAGAAATTATGGCATCCGATGAGACATACCCATCACAAAATTTGGAACAAGTTTTCTCTGATGCTACAAATCACATACCATTGGCAAGAATGACTACAGATGATGATCCTGAAGACATACCCATCATTGATTATGATTTAAGCTCTGATAATGAGGATGATGTCTAATTTCATGATAACTATGGGTGTAATTTTGAAAGTTGCGTACTTGTTTTGATTCAATGACTGTTTAAATTTTTACTTTAATTCAATGACTGTTTAAATGCATCCATGACCTTGTATTATTCAAAACTTGTCTCTTTGATCATATTGTATTCAATCTTTGATTGTATAGTTGTGCAACTACTTTGAATTTTCTGCAGGTATGACTCGTAGACCCAATACTCGTGGTCGTAGGTGTCTATCAACACCTAATGATCAATCTGGCTCTTCACAAATGAATCTGCCAAGTGCACAAGTTGGCAGCAATCATAGTGCGTCGATAACAAATACTGGATCATCATCTCAGGAAGGTGTTCAAACTAACCCAACCAGTCCAAATGAGGTACATGCAAATGCTCAGGATGGGCCCCAAGTTGCAGCTTCATCCTCAACTCAAAGAAAGCCTAAAAATGCTAGTTGGAATGTGAATGTCATAGGTATGTCACTTTTTTTATACAACTTCAGTTTTTTATTGATCTTATACTTCCATTGCAATCTTATATTCGCCCACATGTCGTGTTAGATCCCGATGGTCATATTATTCCATCAAAGTTAAGAGCAGCTGATGTCTTGTCTACAAGAACTCCCAATAGGATACTAACCCAGTGGAATTCACGTAGCCAACCAGTAGGAGAGTCTGGTGGCTTATTGGGTCAAGCTTTGGGGCTTCTGGCGAGCAATTTTTCCCATTTTCCAATAGTGTATGAGAACTGGAAAATAGTACCTGATCATTACAAGGATAGTGTTTATGCCACCATCAAGGTACTAATTTTAATTAATCGAATGCATTTGATGTATTATGGTTTGAAGTTCTAACATATTTCATAATGTTTTGTTGAAGGAAAAATTCGTGGTAAATGATGATGATCATAGAAAATTTATCTTAACTAGTTTGGGGAAGAAATGGAGAGACAACAAATCTGAACTGTTCCTTGAGAATTATGATTGGGAAGTTTCTATGGCACAAAATATTCAGAATCCCCCAGTAGGGATTGAGCCAGATCATTGGATACTTTTTGTGCAGCACAAGCTAAGTGATAAACAAAGGGTAAGAAGAATCCATTCATTTTTTTGAACTTATTCTTTCTTATTTTATGATTGGTTGATCATTGTATTTGTTAATAATGTAGGAAATATCTGAAAAAAATGCAGCAAATCGAGCTAAACAAGTGATCCCTCATACACTGGGATCAAAGTCACTAGCAAGAAAGAGAGATGAGCTGGTATGAAATTCTGATCCTTACTCAATTTGTTGGTATTTGAAATTTTCAGAAGCATGAATTAAATGTATGGATATTGTTTATATGGTGCAAAAACTTAGGAGTTGCAAGATGGACGACCATATAGTAGAGCAGACATGTATCTTGTTTCTCATCAAAAGAATGATGGAACTTATGTTAATGATGAGGCTAGACTCAAATGTGTACGTATAGTTTATTATTAGTCATTTCGAATTGTCATTGGAAACTTAATCACTATGGCTGATTGGTACACTTCATATGTGTCTGTTCAACATTATATGCAGGACCAATTGCGTACCGCAATTGAAAATTGTTCTTCTGAGAATGAAGCCTTTGTTGATACTTTTGGGAAGGAACGTCCTGGATATGTACGTGGCATGGGACTTGGAGTAACTCCAAGTCAGCTCACTATACCTAGCTTCAACAGGTCAACCCTTCAAAATGATGGTTTGATTGAAAAAATGCAATCTGAAATTGAATCTCTAAAGGAAAAAGCTGCTGAAGTTGATGCTTTAAAAGCACAAGTTACTGAGATGGATGTTTTGAAGGAACAACTTGCTTTTCTTATGCAAGTTCATAAAAAAAATGGGGTAAAGAATTTTATACTAAATTTGCTAAACATTTTTATTTTTATGTCATATGTGTATAAACTTGCTTAGGAAATAAATCTGAAGTGGTCACTATGTCTCTGCTGAGCAATATAATAGTACTTAGTTTCTTAATTGCACATGCATCATATATGCACATAGTTACTGAAATAGAATATGTGGTCTTTGCATCCCCACTTGAACATATGAGTTATGAAGTTGGTGGATATATTTTGGCAAAAGTTTTTCTGGACATGCAGTTTTTGTAAATGATTGTTTGATTGATTTTGTTGCGGTATCAATGAGCAGACCCTTCAAGTATGATAAATATGTTCTATTCTATTGAAATCCTTTAGTCTTTGTCTATGAATTCTCCTCAATCCTCACCACTTTCAGAATATGTAGGCTTTATTTTAAGTGGCTTTAACACCATAGAACATGATTTTAATGAGTTACAAGGCATAAAACTTAAACACCAAAACTAGTATAGCTTTCACTTACTCTATAATTTCTTTTTAATTTCAAGTTGTTAACTTGGAATCACCGAGAGAAACGAGGCCGTCTTCCTCCTCTAGTCATGTTTGAAGATCAAGGAACATCATCACAAAAGACTATTTAGATTTAGAAATTTTCATGTTATGAACTTCGTAGACCATGTGTGGAAAATACCATTGTGTTTATTTCCTTTTGGTGGAACATATATGTTATGTGCATTTTGTGGAACATATATAACTTATATTTTGGATTTGTGTTAAGCACTCTTAGCTTCATTGTGAAAAATAGATGGATATATATATTTATGCAAGTATTTGGCGGTTGAATGAATTTTCTTTGCCACAACATTTTCCCTTTGTTAATTAATTTAATATGCAACGAAAATTATAAAGAAGGTTAAAAAAGAAAATAGGAAAAAAAAGGAAAAACAATGTTAATTTTCTGGAGTTTTACCGGCGGTTACAACTGCCGCTAGGTCTACAAAGAATAGATAACTTATTTTATGTTACCGGCGGTTGGAACCGCCGCAACATCCAAGTTTACATCTGTTGAAGGAAGGTACTTGGCGGCGGTTACAAGCGCCCCTAAATATTCAAGTTCTTTTGCGGCGGTTCAAACCGCCGTTAATCCTACCAGTTAATAGCATTAAACCAGTTCTTTTGGCGACGGTTATAACCGCCGCAAAATATTTAACGGCAGATTGCGTGGCGGTTAACCCAACCGCCGGTAAATATGTCCGCGACGCTCAACTTGGCGGCGGATGACCAACCGCCAGGAGTGATTTTTAGCGGCGGTTTTAACCGCCGTTGGTCCTACTTTTAACCGCCGCCAAAACCCTGTTTTCTTGTAGTGCCCGCACCCATACCCACTACTTTATGCGGATAATTACTCATACCCAACCCCATACCCATCTGGCGGGTTTTAACCCTATCCATAGTGGGTATTTTTTGTGGGTACTCTATGGATCCGAGACTCATTGCCATCCCTATATGGCCTAATATTATTATTTCCATTAATATTAAAAATAATTTAAAGATGTACTCTTGTGAACCATATGAAAAATAGCATATAAATAAAAATTCGTGCAATGCACGTGCAATTTATTAACTCATTTAATTATATTTTAAATTATGAATTATCAAGATATAAAATTAATATATCATGAAATATATCATTGATAAATATACAAATATTTTAAGTCTATAACATATATCAGAATAATATATTTTATTTAAAATGATATATTGACATCTTTAGTAATTGTGTCTTGAAATTAAAAAAAATGAAATTATGGTTCATTTACCGTACACAAGGATTTTCTTGTGCATGGTTGCACAAACCTAATTTTACCGGTTAGTGTAGGTTTTCAGCAGGTCACTTTTTTTTTACACTTTTGGCCCACATTTACTATAAATTCTAGTATGACCCCAAACAATATTTCAGATAATTCAAAGTTGATCATGAAGGTTTCTAATTTTTGTTATGACCCTCTTCTTCCATTAACTTCAGCTAACTTTTCATCTAAAACATTATCCAAACCTTCATCCCATTGCCTCTCACCTTCATCTATTTACCTCACACTCTCTCTCTCTCTCTCTCTCTCTCCAAAACCTGGTTGCATTTTCATTTTGGAAGAAAATCTCAACCTCGGATCTCCACACTCTATCAAGAGTATGCTCAGATCCTCCCTTTGCTTCTCGGGTTTTTTCCCTCACAACTGCATGAGGTTGAGGATCGCTCGAAGCTTTTCGTTTCGCCAATTTCCTGCACCGCAAGGACAAGTGTTGCATCTTCATACACCGGATCGGCCGCCGCCATCTCCCTCGCAGAACTATCAACAATCAACCGGATCTGCTGTTTTGTGGGTTGGAGGTTTTGGTCCTTTTCCTTGCTCGCACACTTGTTGTCGCTGTCATTCTTTCGATCACATTCTGAATCAACAAGGAAAGATCTTTTCAGATTTGACTTCTTTCGATTTTCGATTTGCATTTATTTGAGCATTCTGTGGATTTCTTTTTGGTGATTGTTGGGTTTGGTTTCTAATTTTGCTTGAAAAGTGAGACAGATTATGACAGTTTCAAGTTTCTTATGAAAAGGGGTTGGGTTATGGTTTGAGTTTCTACTATGGTTGATTGTGGGAAGTGTGGAGGGAGATTGAGAGGGAGAGAAGGGTGGGGATGGTTTTGGGGTTGCTGGGTATGTTTTTTGGGTTGGATTTATTTCTAGGTTTGGGTTAGGGTTGAGTTTGGATGAAGATGTTATACATATGTACAGTTGATGGACCCTTTATCATATGCCTGAAACATGGAGTTTAACTTCTCAATTTTTTTTCATTTTGTTCTTTCTGTTTCGCAGTCATAATGGCCATACAATAAATGGTACCATTAATTTGAGAGGATCTCACCGAGTTAAAATCGCTTAACACACACTATGCTGACACTTAGCTCGAAGACTTCGTTGCTTTCAACTCCTCCCATTGTACCCTCTTCTCCTCTAAAGAGCAAGGACTATAAATATTAGTAATAACGCAAGGCACAACATTATCACCCCAAGCCCCCTCCAAGAAATGAAGCCTCTTCCCCAATGATAATCCTCCAAAACAAAAGCTCCTTGTTGCTAAATAACATAAAAGACCTCCCCCTACTAATTGTCGGGATGGAAGCCCACTCGAATGAAGAGTCCCACCAAATTGAATTGCACAATATTCTATCAATGTTCTCCAACTTCTTTTCTTGAAAGAAGGCCATATCTACCTTCTCCTTCAAAATTATCTTTCTAAGGGATCTCCATTTTATACGATTCCCCTGCCCCCTAGTATTATTACTGAGGATCTTCATAACTAAATTGCATTATTAACCCCACATAACAGAATCGATGATATAGGAGTTCAAACTTCTATTCCAGTAGTTTGAGCGCTCAAGTAGTTGATGTTGTACCATAGTAGCAGCTCTCATTGTAGGTAGTCAAGCGGGCCTAGCCAGCTAGAACTGCGAGAGTATTGTCCAGGGTACGGAGAGATGCTAACAGAACCACGCCCACCAGAGCTAAAGGAGGCCGAAGGTATTTCAGGAGGGGAAGGTCACTAGCTTGCCCATGGGCCGTGGTATCTGACAGAACATTGGCCTCCCTCCCGCTACGACTCGCCTTCTTTCACTTGGCCAAACAGAACCTATTCTTTTAGGGGCTGGTTGAACTAGAGATGTATGACCTTGTATCTCCCTTAGAAAATCCGTTTCCAGCATTCATCGAACAAGATCCCTTCATCGGAATGAACTCCGCGGAGAGCCACTCTTTGGTCCATATAATATATCTAGAAAGAGGTAGTCTGCCGCATCAAGAAGAAGCACACATCTTTTTTGGGTTGCTCTAGCAGCCAATTTATCATCATCTTTCTTCTCTAAATGTTGCAGTCTTGTGGTCATTATATCTTCATCCCCTTCATAAGACACCCCCTATTCTTTACCTAGAGCCCAAAGATTCCTTGCCTCAGTTTCTTTCATTTTATCCCAGAAGAGCCTGTTGGAATTGAGCATCCCAGAATCAGACAATGAGTTGCACATAGAGAGAGAGTTAGTTGTCTAATCTCCCTTCTTTATTCCTTTTTTTTTCACCCTTTGAGCGACCACCAGACCGACAAGCCTTCTTACCTAATCCAACCTCTGAAGAACGTTAATGTTGGAATTGAATGTTCTGAGTAATGTTCTGCTGGTAGAAGGCTTGACTGCTAACCTGATTAGCATAAGTCAACTATGTGATTTGGAATTGAATGTATCATTCAACAAAGCTGGCTGCACTGTGACTAATGAGAATGAGGAAATTGTCATGACTGGAGTAAGATCAAAAGACAACTGCTACATGTGGTCTCCACACAACAAGGCTATGTCTTCAGTATGCTTAGTATCAAAGGAAAATGATGCAAAAATGTGGCATCAAAAACTAGGAATTGACCATGGAAAGGAATTTGAGAATGGAAGATTTTCAGAATATTGTGGAAATGAAGGAATCAAGCATGAGTTCTCAGCTCCCATTACTCCACAACAGAATGGTGTGGTTGAATGAAAGAACAGAACACTGCAAGAATCTGCTAGAGTAATGCTTCATGCTAAGAAAGTTCCCTATCACTTCTGGGCTGAAGCCATAAACACTGCTTGCTATATTCACAACAGGGTAACTATACGGTCAGGAACTGACTCTACTCTATATGAGCTATGGAAAGGGAAGAAACCTACTGTTAAATACTTTCATGTCTTTGGAAGTAGGTGCTACATTCTAACTGATAGATAACAGAGGAGGAAACTTGATCCCAAGAGTGATGAAGGATTGTTTTTGGGTTACTCAATAAACAGTGATAAGTGTCATTTTTACGCATATTTGGTTATCTTTTTAGGCATTTATCTTACGTGTGTGCTTCATTTATTCATCATTTTAGTCCCCAAAGTAGTGGATTTAGTAAATACTTAATTTTGATGTAGAAATCGTGTAAATATTGTGAGTTTTTTGTTTAATCTTTGGTTTTTGATGTAGGTTGGAGTTTCATGAAGATTTGAGCAAGAAAACCAAGTGAGGAAAGTTGGCTCAAGCCATCACTTTACAGTAGATTTTCAGCATAGTTCGCTTAAGCCAACTTGAGTTAGCTTGAGCCAACTGAAGTCGGTTTTAACTACTTCATCGTGAAGAAAGGTTTGCTTGAGCCAACTTAGCTTGACTTGAGCAAACTAAGGTCGGCCATAAACTCTATAAAAGGGCAGACCACGAAATTTTCAGGATCTCTTCCATTTTTTCCTCCCTAAACATTCATAGGAGGCTGGGCTTCATGGAGGAAGGGTCCCTGGGTCTAGGATTGACGGATTGAAGCTTCGGAGCGTGGCGGTGACCGCCGAAGGACCGTGACAACCTCTCGGAGGCGATGGAAAGCTTGGGAAAGCTTCTATCGCCGTGGATCCTTCGCTGTTCTTCTGGGTTTCGTCTCTTCTTCCTTATCCCTTGTACATGTTGTTTCTATTTTTGTATTTAGATTATTGAAACTTGATTCTTTGATTTGTTGTAAACTCTTTTCATGAATGTAAATGGAAATATTTCATGTATGGTGTTTCTTTCTATGCTTCATGCTTCTAACCTATCAATTGATAATCAAAAGAGCTTCACTAATTTATAAATAGATTGAGAGGTTGACATGAGTTGGTGAATGCTTAGATAAATGAAAGTAGAGTTCCTATGTCTTAGGTCACAACACTGTGTTAAAGTTTTACTTTCCTTGCTTCAAGTATCGATTGATTTGCGTTAGATTTCCGAGGACTAGCATGAGATCGGGAGATAATTGCGGGTCCGGTTCAAGAGAGAAACCACTCACTGAACCAATTGTCTTAAGGTGAGAATATCTTAGGTAAGAGCAATAGAGGATTTCCACATGACAGGTGGGGTTCTGAGTTCTAATAGGAATTTCTGGAGTGACAACGGAGATTCGCAAGCCAAGGGTACCTTGTTTTAGGATAGATAGGTTATTGGGAATGTCTTTGAGAGAGAATTTGAGCTTTAGTGTTCATTTTGGTTTTCTAGATGGTAAGGGATTACATCTAGGATTTCCAACTGATAGATTCACCTAGGCTAGGGATAGTTAGGTGGATAGCTCTCGACATCATAAATGAAATGAACCATTACAAAAGTGTTTGAGTTGAAAGCAATTAGAGGATTAGGTGAAAATGCAGTTTGAATATGTGTTCTTCTTTGTTACCTCCGTAAACTTTCTTTTACTGCTTTCATTTATATTCAAAAATCACAAAAACAATTTATCAAACATCTTTGTATCCACTTAGATCAATGTTTAACTGGTGGAACTAATGTTCACACAATCCCTGAGGACGATAAACCCGAATCTGCTTTGCTATGATTGAATCATAAGGGTTTAGTTCCAAAGCAGTACTAACAAGGAAAAAACCTTTATCAAATTTGGCGCAGTTGTCGGGGATTGTGTTTGAAATGTTGGTGAAACTAGTGGAATGTTGATTTGAGTTGTAATGTACATATTCAATGTTTTGTTCTTATGTGTCAATTTCACCGATTTGTTCTCGTTCTTAATGCTAGTTGTAGCCTGATCACCTATAACATGATTTAAGATTTGAAATTCTTTGAATCTGACCTAGAATGAATCAGCTAGTGAATCTCATCTCAATTAGGTCACTTGTCATGAAATGATGATTTTGATACATAGGTTTGTTTTATGTATGTGAATTGTACATATTTGTTGTTTTCTTATTCTTGTTTTCTTCTTTTTGTTTTTAAATTCCCTAAGGATTCCTCACTTTTGGTTCTTGAGTGATCTTTTGCAAGTTTATATGAATATCCTATTTTGAGTTATTTGAATCACAATATCACCATAAGTCTTGGAAACCATGAGTTTTTTTTATGTGTTTTTAGAACTAGGATAGTGATTTTGTGAAGTTATGCCAAAATCTGAGTTTTTATGAGCTTCACAAATTTTATTTAGCATATTAAGATTGTTCAATGGGTTTGGATGCAACAAATGTGATAAAATCAAATTTTGGGGGTGTGACTTGTTGAATTTGCATGTGGAATGGAATGTGAATTGGATTATGTGCTTTTGATTCTAACAATCTGCAATTGAGACTTGACACAGGTCCAAAATAGTGTTTTTCATGCATAGGGAGGAATGGAAAACAAGGATGGTAAGTATTGCAAAATCTGAGGTGTAAGGTTGTGGTAAAATAGAAGAAAATCATGCCTTTAAGTGAATTTTCTGCACAATTATGCAGGTTGCTCTCCAAGACCTTTGAATTTTCTCATGTTCAATGTTAGTTTAGTATATTTATGCATTGTGTTTTGTGTATTGGTGTTTTGGTTTGTTAAATTTCAAGTTTGGTTTGATTTTAGCACTTTGCAGCTCTTGAGGTTTCAGTTTTTTAGTTTTATGAACTGAGTTTTTGATCTTGTGGATTCAATGTCTAAATGCTAGATTTTAAGATTTCCACAAGTTTTCCTTGATGATTATATCATGTTCAATCAAGTTTGGGGTAAATTTTTAGCATGAATTGGTTTTTGGGGTATGGAGTTGTGAAATACTTGAGAAATTCCCTGGAATCCTGTCAAATCTGCATAATTCTCTTGTAGTTCGCTCAAGCCCACATACAGTTCGCTCAAGCGAACACTTATCAACCCCTAGGCGAACTTGACTTCATGATTCTGGAAAAACTTGGCTTGAGCAAACTCTAAGCCAACACAACTTTGCTCAAGCCAAGTACTTGCCCAGAAAATGCATCTTCCACTGGAAAAGGTTGGCTCAAGCGAAGCTTAAGCGAAATACATACTCAAAAACACTGTTTTGAGTTCTGAAGTGCTAAAAGGGGTGTTTTTTGAAATTTATTATGCTTAAGCTCATAATTTGATTATTCTTACCCCTCTTTTGCGTTCTAACTTGATTTTAAGTGACTTTAAGGCAGGTTCATGATGATATTTACATTTGGCTTGAGGACATTCCTAATCTCTTGGAGGGGGTGAGAGCTTTGATGAGCAACCTTGGATTAAATGCAAAGCATCATGAGGGAGTATTTTTTGTCCTTCTTTCTTTTGTTTTTAATATCTTATTAGCATTTTGGTATATATATTAACTAACACTTTGTGTAGATTTCATCGATAGCTGACTGGTTTTAACTGGCATGGTTAATGAAACATCAATATAATTGCATGATATGCTTTTAAATGCAATTTGAATTGTTTGATTCCCTGATTTAATTGGTGTTTGCACTCACAGATAGCATGATTTGATATGATTGTATGATTCGCATGGAATTCATAGGCATAGCATGAAATTTTTTGAAAATTAGGGAATGCTTTGAATCCAAACCAATGTGAGGGAGTGTTCCTATACACTTGTGAGCTGAGAGACTCCTCATTGTGTTGCATGATTGGTTTTTTTTGAGTCTCCGATTATCATTGTTGTAT
The DNA here is from genome assembly GCF_012489685.1 of Lotus japonicus. Lineage (NCBI taxonomy): Eukaryota > Viridiplantae > Streptophyta > Magnoliopsida > Fabales > Fabaceae > Lotus > Lotus japonicus. Next base: position 16,219,168 of record NC_080043.1, on the reverse strand, counting down.
GCAATTTCTTGGAAATGATCAAGGCATATTTTATTCGGTATATACAACCACTTAGCCATATAACCTACCATTTACATTTTAATTCCATTGTTAGCCCCCTTGAGCCTGGAAAAGAATATTTTTGTGATTTGTTCGTGTTTATAACCTTGAGCCTTAAAAGAAAAACAATGATCTCACCAAAGCTGAATGGGTTAAGAGAGCACTTGTTCATGATATGGTTGTATTCAAGTTGGAGGGAGAAGAATAAGTGTGCTATTTTTGTGTGGTTTGTGTATCAATTTGTTTGTACATACTTGAAAGTGAAAAAAAAGAGAAAAAGTTGAAAAAGGAGAAAAAGAGAATTAAAAAAAAAAGATAGATTGATGAAAAGGGTGAAAAGAAAAGAAAAGAATGGTGAATGAGAGAGTTGGTAAAAGCACTAGAGTAACTTATCATTTATGGTTGGTTTGAGCTATGATTGCTCTCTTAGCTTGTTGAGTACCTTGCATATCCAGAAAAACCAATTTTCTTTGAAGCCTAACCAAATTACAACCCTCAAAGACCTTAGAGATCCTTGATTGAACATGCAGCCTTGATAACTGCGGAGACGGATAACAAAATTGATTTATGTGATTCAGTGAGTGAACTGAGTGAAACATTCACCTTAGTTTGAACATAATGAACTGATGAGTGAATGAGTATTCTTTGGTTAGATAGGAATGAATTGTATGCATATTGATTTTCAGTATGGATGTGCATGAGTATCGTTGTTGTGTTTTTCTTTTGTGGGCATCACATTTCTAATTTTGGATCCTTCAATTTAAAATCTTGAGAAATCTTGAAATTTGAGCTTTTGAGGATTCAAAGACCATGCCTGTTGAATGAAAGTCATGACCTTTTGTTTGAGGAGCAAGGCCTACAGGGTGTTTAACTCTCGCACAAAAACTACGATGAAATCCATAAACGTGGTTGTGGATGACAGAGTAAGTAGTTTGAATGAAGTCAATGCAGATGGAGATGATAATGTGCCTTAGATAGTTGATGAGAGACCAAATGACTGTGACATCCAGTCAGACATAGAACCTGAAGAAGGAGAAGAACATGAGTCATCTTAGGAGATTGTCCCCTCAGTCAGAATTCAGAAGATACATCCCAGAGAAAACATTATTGGAAATTTGAATGAAGGAGTTATCACTAGATCAAGAGACAATATTGCAAATGCTTGCTTTATCTCCAAGATTGAGCCAAAAAACATCAAGGAAGCCTTAACTGATGAATACTAGATCAATGCCATGCAGGAAGAATTAAGTCAATTCAAGCGAAATGAAGTATGGGATCTCGTTCCCAGACCAGAAGGTGTAAATGTAATTGGTACCAAGTGGATCTTCAGGAACAAGTCAGATGAGAATGGAACTGTGACAAGAAACAAGGCCAGATTGGTTGCTCAAGGATACACTCAGATTGAAGGGATTGATTTTGATGAAACATTTGCTCCTGTTGCTCGATTGGAATCTATCAGATTGTTGTTAGGACTAGCTGTTGAATGGATGTTCCAGATGGATGTGAAGAGTGCTTTCTTGAATGGATACCTGAATGAGGAAGTCTATGTAGAACAACCTAAGGGATTTGTAGATCCAACCTGTCCAGAACATGTTTACAAGTTGAGAAAGACTTTGTACGTATTAAAGCAAGCATCAAGGGCTTGGTATGAAAGGCTAACGGAGTTCCTGGTAAGTAAAGGGTACAACAAGGGAGGAATTGATAAAACTCTATTTGTGAAAAGTGATGGTGGAAAAGTCATGATAGCTCATATATATGTAGATGACATTGTTTTTTGCGGGATGTCAGACCACATGGTGGAACATTTTGTTAGACATATGAAATCTGAGTTTGAGATGAGTCTCGTTGGTGATTTAAGTTACTTCCTGTGGTTGCAAGTAAAACATATGGAAGACTCCATGTTCATTTCTCATAGCAAGTATGTCGAGGAACTAGTTAAGAAGTTTGGTCTTGAAGGCTCAACTCATAAGAGAACTCCTGCAACTACTCATATCAAACTAACTAAAGATGAAGGTGGAACTGATGTTGATCAAAGCTTATACAGAAGCATGATTGGGAGTCTTCTTTACCTCACTGCTAGCAGACCAAATATTGCTTTTTCTGTTGGTGTGTGTGCCAGATATCAAGCTGCACCTAAAGAGAGTCATCTGATTCAAGTCAAGAGGATTATAAAGTACATTAAGGGAACTGCTGACTATGGAATTTTTTATGCTCACAACTCTAATTCAAATTTGATAGGCTACTGTGATGTAGACTGGGCAGGAAATGCAGATGATAGAAAAAGTACGTCAGGAGGATGTTTCTTTCTTGGTAATAATCTCATATCTTGGTTCAGCAAAAAGCAGAATTGTGTATCACTGTCTACTGCTGAGGCTGAATATATAGCTGCTGGAAGTGGGTGTACTCAACTTCTATGGATGCCACTATTCAGGCCTGCAAAATTAGAAAGTAGAATGTGGACAAGCTCATCAAGGCTCTGACACTGAGTCCTGCTCCTGCTGCTGAGGAAGGTACCAGTGAAGGAGTTGCTCAGGCGGTTGAGGGTGATCATGTTGCTGTTGAGGAAGAAGAGGCTCAGTATGAAACTGCTGGTGAGGAAGATGATGAATCTGACAGAGATAATGAGGAATCTGATGAAGAAGAGAAGGAGGATGTAACTGGCTCCACCAGTTCTAGCCCTCGTAGCACCTTTCATTAGTTTTTTTTTGTATTTGCAATAGCCTTGTGTGGCTCTTTATCTACTACATTTGCTCTTGGTCTGTAATAAGTCTGTTTGTGGATTTGTGATCCTGGATTCTCTACTGGATGTTCTATAATAGTATGCTATTCTTGGTGAGCCTTTGCCAAATTATGCTAATAAGGGGGACAAATGGTATGATTCTGATGCTATATAGACATGCTTCTGTTTCTACTGTGCTATACTCTGTTAGTCTTTGTTACTGCATCAAGATGTTTATAGTTGCTGAGGTTAGCTATGTTGTTGTAAGATGCTGGAAGCTACCTTGGTTTAATTTGTTTCACTTCTCTCTGGTATTTCAAGTTGATACTGGGGTTCTGAACATGCTTTATGGTAGTGTGGTGTATTAGCTAAAATTTGACAAAGGGGGAGATTGTTGTTCCTTTGTTTGGTTGTCTGCATTTTAGCTAAGTCTGTATGTGCCAACTTGTCGAACCCGATGTTGTAACATCTTGCCTGCGACATTTGTCCTGCAGTATCTGATGTTAGTTGGTTATTTGGTATTTTGTAAAGCTTCGTTTTCAAGTTAGGTTTTACTGGAAGCTTTTGTGCGCTGTCAAGGAATATCCTGTGGTGTATTTAAACCTGGTTCAAGGGGGTTTAAATTGAAGATAAATATGGAAGTTGAAATCTGCTTTTAGTGTTAATTGGCCGAGGATCCTCTGCAGATTTGTTGCTTGATTGGTTTTCAATATTAACAACTTCCTGATGTGTGTATGGACCGTGTGATCTTTCAAGCCCAATGAAGACAAGGCCCGGAAGACTATATATGAAGACTCAAGACCTATACTCTGTGTGTGGAACATTTGATTGTATTAGGGTTTTCATTGAGTTCATACCGGTTTGTACTCTTAGCAGCTTTATGTCATTGTTGTGAGCTAAGAGTGAGTGTTCAGTGTGTGATCTTGAGATCTGTCTTTGTAACTCAGACTTGAGTTCAATCACAGTGGCAGTGTGTGAGAGAGTGAGAGGGAGTGCTCATACTTAGGGGGAGACCTAAGTAATAGTCCACGGGTATAGATAGGTAGAAAAGATTGTTGAACTGGGGCAGTTTGTGTGAGATCTTTTTGTACAATTTCTCTATAATAGTGGATTATCTCTCTTAGGTGAAAACCCTCCAGACGTAGGTGATATTGCACCAAACTGGGTTAACAACTTCCTGTGTTCTTTATTGTTTTTCAGTTGTTATCTTGCTGCATTATTTGTTGTGTTGTTCATAGTGTTGTACAAGATGTCTTAGACATCTGGTAGAACATTCCAGTTACTATCGCCAGAATTTCAATAACACACCGAAGTTATTTGCATCATCTAAATTTTGTTTTAAAAGGTTCACTGGGCTGGGTAAAAGGCCCAACCTGTTACAAACTTCTTGCATGTTCCCCTTTAGCTAACAACATCTCCTTTGGTGGGGCCCTCCCTCTTTTTAAAATAACTAGGTTAAGATTAGGTAGGGTATGCACAGTTTCTCCAAATAAAGATGGGTACATATAATACCCAAAGGTTCCTTGTCATCACCCTTGAGTACCAAGCTATTTTCAGAGATGAGGTTGACTACTAGCCTCTCATTCTGCTCTAAGGCTACCCTGCTTTGTGACATGGCCAGATTTCCTCTTTGGTGAACATCATTGGAGCCTCTAAACTGTCGATCAATCATGTCACTGTTAGACGCACCCAAAGTATCGTCATGTGCATCATCCCTATTTCCCAACCGTTGAGACAATTGGCTACCTCCCTCGCCGCTGCCACCTGCATGCACCTTGTCGCCGGCTACTAGCGCCTCCATCACCCACTGCTCGAAACCCTCACCTTGGTCGTTGGAAACTACATCACCGTCCTTGACAGACCACGCCTCAGGGAGAGCGAACTTGTGACGCTGGAGTAGAAGTTTAACCCAAAAACCTTAAGGCAATTGGGATTGCAACTCTCCAGCTTTATAAACAGTTCAACTTGTTCTCAACTTAGCAATATGGTACTTCTTTATGTTTTCATCACTTCCCCTCAAGTCTAACTGGAGTAGTCGAGTTAGAGTTGCTCTACCTGGGCTTGTACTCAAGCGGAACCTCAGAGGCCGTCGTTGTGGACTTGTGCTCTTTCTGTGTGTACCTGAGTCTTAGAGGCCCATGATTTTATTTATTTTTCTTTAGAACCCATTTTTCTTTTTTTCTCTCTAATTTTTTTTGGTTGGATTTTTTTTTCAGGCTTTTTTTCCATAGCCTTTGGGCAAGTGGGCTCTGATACCACTGTTGGGTCTGGATGCGTGCGGGCCTGGATCAGAGAGAGTGGACTTGTGACGATGGAGTAGAAGATTTACCCAAAAACCTTAAGTCAATTGGGATTGCAACTCTCCAGCTTTATAAACTGTTCAACTTGTTCTCAACTTAGCAATGTGGGACTTCTTTATGTTTTCATCGTCGGGCACGAACAACGACATCGTGCACCTTCAAAAGAGGCAACCTTCTCAAACATCCTGATTCTGTACAGTCTCTTATTCAGTCTTACTTGCAGAGTGCTGAGGATGGGTTCTAGTCTTGACGTTCGAACACAAAGCCTGGCCACATCAATCTTTTCAAGAGATGAAGATCTCTCATCCAGCGACACCAACTCTCCAAACCTGCTCACCAGAGACTCGAAACAAGTCTTGGACCAGAGGTTCAAATGAACACCTTCACACCTCAACCAAACAAGACGTCTTTGTGGCACCACCAAAGGGCTCCATGGCTAGTTAAATCAAACAGATCTTTACTCCAACCATCTTCCTCTTTAAGCAAGTAATCCAACTCATCCCCTTTTTCTTCTGTCAAAAGCACCAAATTGTCACCCATGTACCTGACCTTGATATTGCAAGTCGATATCATGAAAAGGTTCACCTCCATAGATTGTAAGTTTTGCAACAAAGCTTCTTGATAACCACTCACATTTGATCTCATCCACTTGGATATCAAGGTCCATTTTTTGGGTAAAAACTTGCTTAACCACTTCTCTTCGAGGGAGCTTCTTCTCTAAGTGCTTGTCTACACTCAGAACAGTCTCTCTGTTACCTACATTGGCGAGTGCCTCTGCATAAGATCTCCTCTTTGTACTATAGCCATGTTCGTGATTAGCGTTGGAGCAAACTAGGCCTCTATCCACACCCTACACACCAGGATTATGGTTGCGCTGCACTCAGATACCCTAATGGTGTCGCTCTTTGCTTTAGAGAACCTAGGAAAGTTCACATATGAAGTTTCCTTCCACCCACCACTAGCTGGTCCATATGTTCTACCAGCAAAGAGGGGTTCAGAGCATTGATAAACCTTACAAAGCCAAACCTCCTTCCCCACCAATCTCTCTTGAGGAATAAAAATGTCCCAAATCCTTCCCCATTTTTGAAAGGCTTGCCAAAGATCCAACTCACCTACGCTCTCTGAAATATTGGAGAAGAAGAATGAGGTTATATCCCCTCGCGGTTCCCCTCTACTATCTCTTCGAGCTCCACCTGCTACCTCCTGATCAAACCACTTGTTTTGCCACCGTCCTATACCCCCCTCTCTCTCTCTCTCTCTCTCTCTCTCTCTCTCTCTCTCTCTCTCTCTCTCTCTTTCATGTTTTACTTCTACTAGTTGCTATTTGGCAACAAACTGATATTACTCTGACATTTAATTAGAATGCCACTAATTTAAGACCACATTCCTAACTACTTAGTAGCTATTTGGCAGCAAATTTTCTAAAGTGGTGATATCACCTAATTACTAGTGCGCTAGAGACTCTGCAAAGCTCAATTGTCAAACATTCATTACTAAGTTTCTAAAAGCTTTTTACGTCACAAACAAAAAATTCAAGTAATTACTAGTCCTTTGAATGGTTTTGGGCTTCCCTGCTTCCACAAGTAAATCATGACTAATCGCAGCAGGTTGTGGTGGTCTCCAGGTAGCTTCAATTGCTCAACGTTCCCTTCTTTGATTTATTGTGTTATTTTTCATCTTTTATCTACAATCACTAGATCAGGTACCTTATTTGTTTCTCAATATGTGTTGAAATGACCAATATCGACTAACTGTGGACGAACTGTTTGATGAAATGCCAAGTATTTATGCAGTATTTAGCTCTTTTTTCTTTGCTTGTAAATTTTAATCTTGTACATTTTAGATTATGGGAATATTGTTTTTCCATTTGACTTGATGTATTTTCTCTCTTTGACATCTACAGATGTGCAAGAAAATCTCTATGGATGGTTATTTGAAAAAGGTATCATGGTAGCACACTTAAGACTATCATGTTGAAGATTTTTTTCCTAAGAATATACATTGTAAAATCCATTAGTATCAAAGAAAGAGCGTATAAATGATACTTCATGTAATGGGAAGCAGATATTTGTTGCATATTTGTTGCAGTTATATAGTCCCTACTTGTATTTATTTCTAGTTCCATATTGATAACAATGTGAATTGAACACTAACCTCTACATGGAAGGAGTGCTTAGCCGAGGGAGTTTCCTAGGATGCTCTAATGCAGTTTGGTGCCCTTATTGCAGTGGCTGGTATTTGAATCAATATTGTCTCATTTCTAGGTTCAGTCAAACTGTGGTCAAGGTATTTATCTATTCTATTGCAAAGTTTTCAATCACATTTGGCTTTGTGTTTATGAATTATTTTAACCATTATTTATTTCTTATTATTGTTATTTTTTATTGTGTTAATTTACGACTCATAAGAAAAGAAAGAGCAAGAGAACACTAGAGGAAGTGGAAAAGATGAACTGAATAAAGGAAAGGAAAGGAAAGAAAGAACACAAGCCCTAAGGAAAATCTGAGAAAGGTAAGTATCACTCTGTTTCCGAAAGTAGACTTTTAGTATTTATCAAGCAGATTCTTTAGTATTTATAACCTGTTGAATTTTAGGTATGTGGATGTTCATCTTCTTCGTTTATATCTTGATAATTTTCTAGAATTCATGGATCACTCTGTTTGTTGATCAGCATGTTGCACACGTAGCATGTAGCATACCCTGCTCGCTCCTTATTTTTGTTTGAGAAAAAGTGCACATGCCTCAAGAGAATAAGAATTTGATTACTATTTAGATGTAGATTTATGAATGTGTTTACTTAGTTTAGTTCTTGCACGAGAAGATGATTGTTGAAATGAATTGAATTTATCGTTATGTGATTTCTTGCAAATTTATTTGAAAAATTTGCACACAGTTTATCTGCGCATTTACCTACAATTTTATTTTATTGCAAAACAATTTGCTGCGAAAATTACCTGGGAATTAACTTGCAGAAGGCTAGATGTGAAGTTTGGATTTTGTTGCATTTTTGTGGCATTTAAAATGTGTCAGTAATTACTAAATCGATTTGTGGCATATAAAACCGGCATTTAAGCAAAAATTGCCACAAAGGTAGTTGTGGTACTTGGAATAGTGACATTGAAGGTGAATGAATGTCGGTAATAACACTTGTGGCATATTAAATGCTACAATATTTAACAATATCAATGCCACTAAAAAATACATTTTTTTAGTGATCGGTTATTAGAAATTTTGAGATTTTTCACAAAATTTTATATATATTTTTTAAATGTGTGACTAAAACTTAAAAGTGCGAGGGTGAAAGTTCTAGTAATAATGTAATAAAAATAACACAGTCCCTGTAAGATAGCTCAAGTGGTAGAAGCTGAGGACATATGAGTTGAATAGAGGAAGGTCCATGGATCGATTCCTGACGGATGTCATTTATCTTTAATTTCCGGTGTATAAAAAAAAACACAATTTAACTTATGTCGTAAAGAAGAAGAATATCCGCGAAATTAATTAATGAATATAAAAGATACTACTATTTAATTTAAAATGTGAAAATTAAGTAAGATAGGAATTATTTATATATATAGTAAAAAAACCAACTCATATATTTAATTTAGCATATTTAAATACTTATCATTCGAATTTGGGCATTACCTCTTTCTAGTATTATTGCGATTTTTTGTCAAGATGCTTTAGCTTAGTTTTTTTTTTGTGTTCTCTTTTCCACATATAAAAAAATATTATCGTCTTATCTTGTCAATCTAATTTTATCAAGAAGGATTACCCAGTGTTTAAGGATTTTTAATTTTAATATAGATGGTTTATAAAAAAAAAAGAGATCAAGCACTAAATTATAATTAATAAATGATTGATTTTAAATATTAATTTAAATTAAGTTCTGAAACTCAATATAATAAAATTCAATCTTCAATGATCTTTTTATAATTAACTCAATTTTATGCTCTATCTAGCCTATTAATAAGACGCATAGTTCAATTCTGAAATTACAATTAGTATTCTTTATCCTCCGGAGGTTATTTCTCTCTACCATGTATTTCTTGTTTAGTTTCTAATACTATTTTATGAGCATCAATTGTATCATTCTCTCCTTTTCTCTGCTGCTTTATTATGGAAGAGATTTTAAATCTGCATGTTTCTGGTTTCTGGGATATTGTTACTGTTTTCTTGTGTATTTGGGTGATTTTGGGCTCTTTGGGTGTTTTTTTTCTTTTCTGAAAGGCTCCTTTCTGTTTGTTGTTCGATTGGGTGGAGGGTTTGGATGATTTTGGGAGGTTTTTCCTTGTATAAGTTGTGTGTTGATGGGTTGTGCGTGGTCTCTTATTCCTAGGATTTGGTGGGCTAATATATACTTGTTGGTCTTTGTTGTCATATTCAATTCTATTTTGTTGGAGGTTTTTGGATTGTTTATCAATCTTATTGAGAGAGATGTTCTAAGAAATTTACCATAATTCCATTCAATATATTTTTCTTTAAAAAAAATTCTCTCTTTTCCTCTTCTCATTCATTTATTAATTATTTTTTGGCTTAAATACTCTAGGGGTCCCTGAAATTGTACCCCGTATCAAAATAAGTCCCTGAAATTTTTTTTTCCGATTCCGGGTCCCTAGAAAAATTTGTTTGATCAAAATAAGTCCCTACGCCGGAGAAGACAGTGGTTGCCTCCTCATTGTTTCCACAAACCATGAAATAACATGTTTAAAACACTCCTAGACCTTCATATATCTGATCTGGGCGAAGAAATCGCAAGAAACAAAGCTAAAACGAAGAAACCGAGAAGCTCCATAAATTCCGGCGAGAAGAAATCAGCTTGCGACTGACCTTTTCTCTTCAACTGTGACGACCCAGCCCACGAGACCACCACCACTGAGTTCCTGAGGACGAGACGAAGCCGGCCCAACACCCTGGTCGTAGCGCCGCCATGACCGCCGTCGTCAACCACTGTCTTCTCCGGCGTAGGGACTTATTCTGATTAAAAAAACAATTCCAGGGATCCGGAATCGGAAAAAAAAATTTCAGGGACTTATTTTGATACGGGGTACAATTTCAGGGACCCCTAGAGTATTTAAGCCTTATTTTTTTCCCAATTTTGCAAAGCTTTGCTTGTTTATTTCAATTTTTGTTTGTAATTCCAATTTTCATTAGACGCAGAGAGACTAAGAGGCATTCATTCATTCTGTTTTGGGAAGCCCACTAAGAGAATGTCTAGTACTGCCCAGATTACAGTGGAACTAAAGGTCCCTTTCCCGACAAATAATTTATATTTTCTTTGTGATTTTCCTTTGTTTCTTTGTGATATTTTCCTACATGATGGAAGTTGAACTAAAACGAATTTCCCTTGACTTTACTCCACTAGATTGAATTGAAGGTGTACGTTAACTGCTGTGATGGATGCAGGAAGAAAGTTAAGAAGGCACTAATAGGCATTGAAGGTATATAATATAAATACAATACATTAATATAAAACCTTTTGAATTTTTTTATTGAAATATGCCTGCTGCACTAGGAAGCACGGACTCTGACACGGACACTCTGACACGACACGACACCGGTACCGCGACACGGCTAAAGTAAAAAAAGCAAGACACGGGGCCACCGCACACACACACATATATATATATATATATATATCTTTGTTATTTTTTATGAAACTCTGATCATAAAGCTTAAGAAATTGCTTTAATGTTTTCTTTGTAAAAAGACAAATTGTCTACAAAAAGAACTAACCTATCTACTGATTTTTACTCCTTTATTGATTATCATCATTGAAAATGTCTTTGACTCTGGTTCTTCAAGTGATAAATTAATTTTTTTGTCATGGTTCACTCTTAAAAATTATATGTTTTTTAAAAATACAAGTGTCCTAGAGGTGTCAAGCCAAGAAGAGGTGTCGGCTCAGCTGTCTGAACCTGAAAAAAATATTTTTTTAATCAGACACGTTAGAAAGTGTCTGACACGTGTCGTATAGGTGTCGTACGGGTGTCGGTGTTCCTCCGAAGTAACCTTCTCTTCTCAATCCAACTAAACTAGCACTGGCACCTTTTGAAAAATCTTGATTTACTACTAGTTTTCTGTTATTTCTGCGGTTAATGCATTCTAATGGTAATTGGTTCACACTGTTAATCTGTTATGTTAGGTGTTTCGGTGATAGCTATAGACCCTGAGGAGCCGAAGATAACTATAATTGGAAAGGTGCATCCACGCCTTTTGATTAATAAGCTTCGAAAAGTTGGAAAGATTGCAGAACTGTCCAGCGTTGCGAAAGTAGAAGAAGAAAAGAAAGAAGAGAAAAAAGATAGTGGTGATGGAAGCAAGAACATGCTTGCAAATTCTTCTTCTAATCCAGAAGTGAATAATTCCCTGGTTCCAGCTCCAAGCATGAACCCAAATAGTAACATCCAAACTCATCATCATCCTCAGGGTTGTTGCATTCACCGACACCAACCTTGTGCAGTTGCAGCCCCCTATTATGTAATGCCGCCTCCAACTTCATATACAACTCCTCCAGCTTTTGTTCAAGATCAACAGCACTACCAACACTACCAATTTGTTGATCAGCCAAGACTTCAGCCTCCGACTCAGCCAGCATGGAACTACTTCAGCGAGGAGAACACCAGGGGATGCAATGTGATGTGAAGTTATATAGAACAAGTGAAACCAAACGATTCTAAAAAAGCCTTTCACGAATTTGGATTCATCAATTTTGTAGGTAGTAAAGTAATCTGATTATTTTGGCTGGTGATCATCACAATTTTGGTCAATGATCCTTTTATTCATTGGTTTTAATTACTTAAATTACAATTTTATGGTTTAAGGTTTAGAGTTTAGCAGTGAAAATGCATTTATTCAGTATTCCGGTTTTGATTCCCAAATAATAATTTTGATATATTTACAATTTATATACTCTTTCCTATTATTTTCATCATTTTTTATTTCTATATTTCTCTTCTTTTTATATCGCGTCACACACCATATCTTTTAGTACTTCTCTCATCACTTCTATTTAATTATATCCCACACTATAAATGGAGGTGGAATAAGGTATTGTGAGAAAATATTTCCAAAATATAAATTGGAAATATGTACTTTTCTAATGGTTATAATGTTTAAACTTCATAATTATATCATTATGTTGATAGTGGACTAGCGGATGGCTAACAAGCCACTTACCGTCGCATCTGGTTTGAATCTTGTTGGTTCCGTTTTGCATTATTTAATTTGAATTATCAAGAATTCAAAATTTTAGCCAAAAGGTGCAAAAGACGGGATTCGAACTCGCGAGACGCGTCCATGTGACTGGACATGTTTGTCAGATGAACCAACGTGACAATAGGGATATATTTTAATTTGAACATTAATACAATATGTCAGTTTTAAGAGAATCTTCACAAAGGGATATTTCTCTTCACCGAGGGATATTAATATCTCTATATAAAGAGATACTTGGGCAGAAAACTAGACAGAACATATGCACGAAATTGGACTTCATTTTGGCCAATTTCAAATCATCCTTCACTTCACTAATGCATGAGTGAAGTGTGAGAATCATACTTCTGTGAACTATTATCAAAGATAGGCTTGGTGTGTTAGTGCAAACCACATCAAGGAATTCAAGGTATCCTGAAGGGAATTCGCTGGTTTTCTCAATTGCATCCAATATACATTAATTTGTGGGGGCAAATTGAATCTAAAGGTTAGTGCGTATGCACGCTTTGAATCTTCAAGTGCTTCTGTCATCAACATCTTCATCAATCCAGGAGTTGCAACATCTTCCCCAACAGATTATTTCCCAACATGTATCAATGGATTATTTTCGGCCACGAAAAGCAGCTTTGGCGTTTTGGATTGTTAACTTTTAGTGACTGACAAGTAAACCAATAAATCTTTCATAAGAAATCTCACAAATCCAAATTTAGTCCTCCTATATATTTCTCTTCCCGTGTTTTTGTATAAAAACTCCCCCCACTCTGCCCAACCTTCTAAATGCAGCCTTCAACTGTGTGTAAGTGGTTTAGTCTAGGAGACGGTTAGAGATATTTTTTATTTTATTTGATAAATTATGCTTCAGAATACTCCTTAGCATATTCTGTGTTTTTCTTATTATAAATAACATTGTCTACCTCACATACAATTTGTGGTGAGAGTTATTAATCTTACATGATATCATGTTTAGGTTCCAAACCCTAGCCTCCATACCTTGTGCCGCCACCTTTCTTCCTTCTTCTTCAGTTTCAGACCCCGCTGCCGTCCGCCATTGATTTGGGAATCGTGGTACGGACAACCTCAAGAATCGTGCCACGACCCGCCTCAGGAACAAATACTTGTAAACCAGTATTTGTTGCTGGTTTTTTCTACTTTCTATTTTTGTTACCTTTCTCGTTTTTGTTTCTATTCTTTGGCTTTTGTGGCCTGTGTTGTGATGTGAACTGTTATTTCAGCACTGCTTGTGCTATTTTAATGAATTCATTTTGCTTACAAAAAAAACCACTCGCCTCAGGAAGCGTGTAAGACCCTAACCTTGCTTATGTATTGCTTAAGTGATTTATTGAATAAAAGTGAAGTTTCTAGTGAAGTTTGAGTTAATTGCTAATCTGTCTGTGACCTTGTGTGAATTTTTGAGAGGTCTTAAAGACCTAATCTTGAAAAGCTTCCTTCATGAGGGTTGTAGCTCTCTGAGTTAGCTAAATTCTATCGTTGGTTTCAGGTCATTCCGACCTCTGTAGCCCGAGATAGCCATGTTTTAGTGACGGAAGGTCAGACTGTTCTGTACAAGCAATTTTGCAAGAAGAAATTCTCTTAATTCCGAATTTACTTCTTTAAAATCAAGGGAAGGAGTTTGCCTTGAATTATTTTATCCTCTTATTCAGTAGTTAGGAGGGTAATTAGTGGGACTTGGGCCAAGTTATGAAGGGAGAAGAGAAAAGGAAAACCTAGCCCATGATGTATGCTAGCCGAATTCCATGAGGAAGGAATGAGGGAAGACTTGTTTGACTTGGTGTGCATGAGTCAAGGGGAAATTTGGGAGTTATGTCTCTTAGTTAAGTGCTGATCAGTTTTGGGACAAGGGAATTATAGGCAAATGATGAGCCATTAATGCCTTGTCTCTTTTCAAATTGGTGGAAGTTTTGTGAAGGCTTAGGAGGGGTGTGTATAGCTGCCGGTTTGAGGGTAAAAGGGGGAGAGTTTTCTGATTTTTGAGAGACAAAAGGAGCTGAGTGAGAAACCCAAACACAAACCCTCATTTTCCCACACACATTCAGAAGAAAAAAAGAAAGAAAGAAAGAGTGAGAGAGTGAGAGAGGGTGGCGGCAAGGAAAGAAAGAAGAAGAAGAAGGAGAGAAAGCAAGAGAGATCAAGAGAGAAAGAAGTAGATCAAGCCAAGGCTGAAGGTGCAGCAAGGAGAGGGCTTCTTCATTCATCTTTTCATCATCTCTCTCATTCCCAGCAGCCAAGGTAAGGGTAGAGTCTAGGTTTCTTGATGAAAATTTCATGAAAGCATGATTAAGGGTTGAATCTTTGTGATGATAAATGATGTATGGGAATGCATGAGGGGTTTAGGGCTTGACTATCTGCCATATGCTCGTGATGCCTACTGTTTAAGATGATGAGATGATGGATGCCATGCCTCTTTGCAAATCACTATTATAGATGTCATCCTTGCTATGAGTTTTGCTTAGATCCGATTCATGATGATTCATATGCCTAAGATTGATTAAATTCTTAATGATTATGATGAGATGTTGCTACTGGAATTTAGAGGAGGAATATGTGCTGTATGTTTGCTGGAACATGGCCTAGAAACCTTGGACTCAAATGGTTAGAAATTAATTTGAAGGTAAAAGTATCACTGCCAGTTTTCTGTACTGGACAGCGAGCTTCAGAGCCTAATATCACCTAATTATGGGTCTCAGATGAAAAAGTGACAAACTATAAAGTTGTAGATTTTCAAAATATCTTTCCAGGCATGTATAGTATGTCAATTTAGGCTGAGAAATGAATTCTGGAGACCAGTTTTAATGCACACTGTTCCTGCTGTCTAAATGCTAGGGTTCGAGTAGAAGAGGAACTTGGACAGCAAGGAGCAGATTATCCAAGCTTCATTCTTCCATTCTTTTCAGATCAAGAAATCAAGGTAAGGGCTGATCTCTAGGAAATGGGTAGAATTTAGGGATTTCTATGTGAAAAGCTATGATTTCATGTGTACAAAAATGCGGTTTTGGTGGATTTTTCTTTTGCTTCTTGATGTATTGATTGTTGCTGATTGCTACTGGAATTTTTACCATATTTGTGAAGCTTGGGTGACGCCATGATCAATAGATTAATGTTTGACAAATGACCCTAGGTCTTATGTATGAAAACCATGATTTTATGCCAAATTTTCCTAGATTTTCACATGATTTTAACAAGCAATTTGTAACATGATCAATTCTGGATTTTTGGAGAGTATATGCTTATGTTTGTTGGCTGGACATTGACTTGTGAAGTTGATATGGAAGGAAGGAATTGTTTTGAAAACCCTTGAGCCCTGTAGGGTTCAGCCGAGCCACTTTTGTGGTTGTTGGCAAGATTTCTTCCTTCCGACTCATGCACAAGTTTATGTGATAGCTTGATTGGTGAAGTTGCCATGATCTAAGTATTGATATGCATGAGAACATGTCTAAGTGCCTTGGTATGACTTATATGTTGCCTATCTTGATTATTGCCAAAAGGTCGCTCATCTAGCTGTGTAATTCCTTTTGGTGCTGTGGTTATTATTGTGATTAAGTTGTATAAGTCTTGTGAAAATGTTAAGACTCTAGGTTGACTAATAGAGCCTTAATAAAGAGAAATGAGAACTTAATCGCTTGCAAGTAAAATGTGATGTAATTGGAACATAGGTCTAGTGAGGACTATGGACCATGAGAACGATGGTACCGTTAGAGACAAACGGTTACTTGCATGAGAGGGTGTTTTGTGGGTTGTACGGTGTGTCCCCACGTGATTTGGTTGACTGCGGTCACCTTGTGATTCTGTGGACGGACGGTGTGTCCCCCCACATGAATGAGGGTTGTACGGTGTGTCCCCTCCGAGAATTGTTCATCTGCGGATGATCGTGATTATGGCCATTGGTGTTGAGGTGGTTGTGTGAATGGTGAGGACGTTAGCCTAACTGAACTTAGGTGACTGACTGTGATATAACGAAAAGATTATGCTTATTATACCTTGTTATTTATGAGAATACATGAACATGTGAATGTTTCTATGATAACATGTGATCTGACCCTGTTATTTGTTTATGTGCTTATATGGGGGGGGGGGGTATATGGTGACCACCACAATATTAGGGACTATCGTGAGATGGGAGATCGTTCTGAGTAGGCCAGCGGAGAGTCTACGTCGGCGATGCAGAGCTCTTAGGGAGGAACAGATCTGGGACGGTTGTGGAGAGGCAGATCCTTAGGGATGGGACTGTTGTGCTGCCACATCCTCCCGCTAGGTTTCATTAGACTACAGTGGACGAGGAGGAAGAAGATCCTTCGGAGAACACTACAGTGGAGTCACGGTTGGTCGAGGAGGAGGAGGCAGTGGAGTCTTCACCACCAGAGGCCAAGTCGGGAGTCTGTGCGCAGCGTGTACCTGGGCGTCCAAAGTGCTTTAGAGTGGGACCTCGGAAGAGCGTGATAAAGCTGGAGCAGTCTAAGAAGAGAGCGCGTGGAGCGGGAGCTGACATTCCGGAGCGGGATCAGAATTATAGGGTTCCTTTCTGTGGGGCTGAGAATTCGTGTCGAACTATTATTTATCATTTTTACTTTCTGGTTTTCTTTTGATGTACTCTGATGTAGGGCTTCAGCCCAAGGTTTAATTTATGTACTTTGGAATTACATTTTCTTTATTTACGAGTATTTTATTCAGAAGTACATGTCTTATTTATTCCGCAGATTTATATCGTAAAGTTTTCAAGAGTTTCGTAATAATTGGACTTTTGTCATTAAGTCAAGATTAATAATTGAACGGCGAAAATTCTTTACGAAAATGGTGATGTTTGGTTTACTGTGTGACACTCGAGAAATCGGGGCGTTACAAAGCGTGTAGCGACCAGTCTCGATTTCCATGCGCCGACCTGTCTCAGGATTCGTGACGCTTCCATTGCCGACCTATCTCCTCGGTTTCCGCATCGTTGACTTTGACCGTTGACTTTTGGTGTTGACTTTTCAAATGATTGATAATACTACTCCTCCGCCATTTTCCACCTTGGTGCACGTGATTACACTGAAACTCAAACCAGATACTTTTCTTCTATAGCGTAAACATGTTACCGCTCTTCTTCAGAATTAGAACTTGTATGATATTGTTGATGTTATAGTTGATCCTCTCTCAAAATTTGTTCAGCAAAATTTTGTACAGACTATCACCCCAACTTTGCGTAATGGTGTTCCCGTTTCAAATCCTCTATTTGCTCAGTGGCAGGTGATGAACGCCCTGTCGTGATGTGTGCCAAAGTATTCTGCTTTGAATACAGTACAATTTGTTGAACACAAGATCGATATCACGAGGACTTGATGAACAATTGATTGAAGACAGAGTAAACGAAAACAATTAGAAGAGAGAAAGCGTTAGTCCTCGAATTATAACATTCAAGTGCAATAAACTTGATTATAAAAGATTAATTCTACTTTATTAAGTCTTTGAGTCGAATCCCAACTCATTATCATGAGATAGAAATCTTGATTCTCCACTGAAAAATTGTTCAAAATTTGATTTGTTCAAGTTAAGAAGGTTAGCAATCGCTGCTTCAAAGTACAAGAACTATCTATTATCACTGAATCCTCAAAGCTAACAACCGATCAGCATTAGAGATTTACGTTCTTAGAGAATAAATTCACAATCGCTTCATCGTCTCATCAGCAGTTAAAGAATCCTCTAACTAAATGAACTTGCTTGGATAATAACAATTAAAACGCAATTAGTTTGAATTCGAAATTCTTCAAAACCAAAATATTTTTCAAGGCAAGCAAGAGTTAAAGAGCATAAATCAACTTAAATAGAAAAAATGAAATTTATTAAGAATTGCGTGGCTGCTGCTTGCTGATCTGTTGTTTCTATTTGCTGTTTACTGTGGCTGTTGTCTCCTGTTTTGATGGTGTACTGTTTGCTGTCTGCTCCTGATGTTATTTTTCTGGTATTGTTTACTGTCGTTGATGCATTTTCTATACATGTATGTGCTTCTATCAACCCTCATTGTAGTTAAGGCTTACCCATATTGTTTTCTATTTTTACTTACACTCATCTTCTATTTGCATACCTCTGTGTCTGTTTTATATCATGGGTTCAATCTTTCAAACATCAAACCTGTAAAAATTAACTTTATCCTGCTTGAAACTACGTATGCAAGCCAAGTGTTATGTTTGCAAAGACAAACAAAGTTATTTTCTTTGTTAAAAAGAAGTGTGTAAGTAACATTATTGATTTGCTATGATAGGGGAAAAGCAATTGCAATTGTGGGCGGGTTTTGGATCAGAACAGAATTATCATAGCTAAGCTAGTATGCTATGGCTATGATAATTTTCTTATTAATTGCCAAAGGAAGTAGGTGCACGTCAACTACAACTCGCAAGGAAAAGTCATAATGTTTCTCGGTCTTCAATTCCTCTGATTTGCACTAGTTTTTTGTCCTAGTAAGATATTTCCTCCGTTCCTTCTTAAGTGTCGTTTTAGCATAAAGCTCTCAAATCAAGATAGTGGATTATTAGAGTTTTATTTCCATTCTACCATCTCACATCCCAATCATAAAGTCATAAAGCTCTCCAAACAAGATAGTGGATTGTTAGAGTTAGTATTAAGAAAGGAGAATTTTATGGAAAATGTGAAATAGAGTTATTAAAAATTAAGGGTATAATTGACAAATTGTAACCTTAAAACATCAAAACGATAGTTAAATAGGAATAAAAAAATTCTTCTAAAACAACACTTAAAAAGGAACAGAGGAGCACTATGGTTCATTGCTAGTACAGTTGTTGTTTTTTGTCAAAGAATTCGGGTTTTCATTTCAAAGGTGGGACAAAAGCCCAACAAGAGAATACAAAGCTTGTACAGTTGTACTTACAATGTATTTTCTCTTCAGAGCAGTGTTATAAAACTCGGCTCGAACCGGCCGGTTCGACTGGTTGAACTGGGAACCGGACCCTAGACCGGTTCGAGCCGAGCATCGGATCGGCCATGCAAGCCGCCCGGTGTGAACCGGTCAACTCAGCCGGTTTTTATGATTAAACCAGAGACTCGGCCGGTCTCGGTTGAACCGGCCTTTTTTTTTTTGAACAGAGCATTTTTTTTTCTTAGAACCAACCTATTTTTTTCCCTGCATTTTTTTTTGAACAGAGCACTTTTTTTCTTAGAACCGGCCTTTTCATTTTTCCTACATTTTTTTTGAACATAGCACTTTTTTTTTTCTTAGCATTTATTAGTTGCGAAAAAAATTTGGAAAAGTGGTTAGCTTGGATTCGAACCCATTCCCTCAAGATTCAATGCTGTGAACCTTACCACTAGGCTAGACAAGTGTTTTGATATAATGGTTACAATTAATTATATTTATATAAACAAAAATAATACTATACAAATCTTTGACAAGTAAACATTAGTTTTTTTTGAACGAAATTAGTGTTACACAAAATAACTAAAACACAACCCAACCATTATAATAATTACTTATATATATATATATATAACAATAACTATTTCTTAACGTTATTTAACAATTGTTTCAAAAACGTTATTTAACAATAAGTTAAAATAATTATTTATGTGTTTTTATTATGAAGTTATTAATTAATGTTAGTTAGTATTATTAATTATTTTAATTTTTTAATATAGAATGAGTCAAGTTGTTCTGTATATAATTTCTTTGCAAAGTCTTCTTGTCGTTTCTTTGAGGACAAATTAAAGAATATGAATAACAAGCTTTGGTGTTGTAAAAAATTGAAAAATTGATAATCTTTTTAGCTAGCATGAATCAGAAACTGGATTATATACAAGTTGTTTCATGTGTATATATCATTTGTTAGCTTATGATGTACAAGATCTTAGTTGTTGATTCTGTTTTAAACTTGTTTATACGCTTTTTGTTGTGATTAAAGCGTAAAATCGATGTTGTTTGATGATGTTTAAAACTTATTTTAGTTATTTGTGAGTTGTGACATTTTGTTGTGGTAAAAAATTCCATATTGCTTTTATGTGTATGGTATTTTGTGACATTTTATTATGGTATTATGAATTTTTTTTAATTTTTTTTAGTATCGACCGAGTTAAACGGTTCAACCAGTGACCCAGTGGTTGAACCATTGACTCATTGACCCAGTACCTCGACCGAGTCGATCACCGGTCCGAGTCTGATAACACTGCTTCAGAGCATTGAGTGACCATTTGTATTGGGCACTGGACTGTGGATATACTCCACCTTTTTAAGTGTTGTTTTAGAAGATTTTGTTATGGATATTCAAATTTTCATGAGTTCAAACTCGAATTTATAAGTTGAATTCTCTTTTTTGTTGCTTAATTGGTTTGATTATATGAGATTGAATTTGTAATGCTTGTATTTTGCTTGGAAAAAAGTGATAAAAATTATGCACACACCAAGTGTTTGTAAAAAGTCTCATTTAAGATTTAACCTTCAATAATAGGACTTAAAATTTTCTTACAAATTATACTCCTTTAGATCCTAACCGCCTTCTAAAATTCCTGGCTCTTCCCCTGCTCGTACCCATGGGTTTAGGTCAAATAAAGCCCATGGAGAATAACCACTATCTCCACACGAGGAATATGTGTTCCCTCCTATTCGAAAAAGAATAATTTAAAAATATTTTTATAAAGATGTTACTTATTTCTAATTTTAATATCTATTTTAATAATTGGTATTAATTCATTTCATTTTATTTCAATTGAATTTATTATTTTAATCATATAAATTGAGGAGTTTTCTAAGAAATATTAATTTTTTTTTAAAACAGAAGAATATTATTAATTGGAAAGAAAGCAAGAGGATACCCCCTCTTCTAAGAAATATTAATATTAAATTAAAGGAGCATTAATTATTAATTAGTATATTCTCATTAATAAAATGTTCACAAAAATTATATTAAATATCATTAAGTCAATTTAATTTTTTTTCAATAATAAATAAGGAATATCATCAAAACAATTTTATTCATTCTTTACGTCAACAATAAATAAATTTCAAAATTTTAAAATTATGATAATTGTTATAAAGAACCATTAAACATTGTTTTTTATGGTACATATGATTAAACATTGTTGAGTAAATTTGATCTATTTAACTAAGTCATGATTTCTCTAGTCAACTTTAATAATATATAGATAATTTCAAAATAATATATATAGATGACTAATGTATTTTTCTCAAACAAAAAGGTCGTTTTTTTAAGGAAAAATAAAATATATTATAGTTAAAATATTTAAAAATATAAAAATTATTATTTGAAATATTAATAACCATAACAATAGGAAGAGAAATAATATAAAACTAGAAATATATTTCAAATAATAATTTTTATATTTTTAAATATTTTTACTATAATATATTTTATTTTTCCTTAAAAAAACGTTGACCTCTTTGTTTGAGAAAAATACATTAGTCATCTATATGTTATCATTCTTTGTTTGGGAACAATGGTCATTATAGGAAGAATGAATTAATATTATCATTCTTTGTTGTCAATATGACAATGCATTATAAATTGATGTGCAAACCACATAAGTTTTTAACAGTTATTCACCCAAAGAGTTCAAGCAAGCCATGGAGGACCTAATCATGACTTATGAGGATGATGATGAGACTCTTAGGTTGCTACCTGGGTATATTTTTGATCCCACAGATGGGGTTCTTGTAGAATTCTACTTGAAGAGGAGGGTATTTTCTCAGCGTCTTCCTATTCAAATAATCCCTGATTTGATGTTTTTCAGACTGAACCTTGGAGTCTACCAGAAGGAGGTTGGTGATTTTTTTAAATCTCTCTTTTAAACTATTCCACGAGTCCTTTAGTGTGTGCTGAGATTAGTGTTTGCCACGACTGATTTTGGCTATTTAAATTTCAATACATTTGTGAAAAAAATATTTTTATTATATAATATTGTGAAATTCAATTATAAAATCTCACAATTGAATATGTTCAATGCGAAAGCTCTTTAGCGTCTAACATAATTCATTTGGTGCCTAAAATCGATTCTCCAAACTGATTACCAAACATCAAAATTTTCATCAATGATTGATTTTACTCTACCAAAATTGATCTTGAGGTATCTCAATGGAAAATCGAACACACACTCTAATCTTTTATAACCCTTTTTTTAACTTAGAAATCGAGCATTGTGTCCCGCAAAAAAAATCCACGTCCTAGTGTATACGTGGGAGTTTAACAACAATGATGAGGTTTTGAATTTAATTTGTGTTTGCAGATGAAAAGATTTTTTATGAGTGTAAGTTCTTTTTTTACAACACCATGGATCGTGACTTTAAAAACATTGACAAGAGAGTTGCTGGGAGTGGCCAATGGAGAGTTATTGAGAAAGGAAAAGATGTTCCTATCCCTGGAAATAATGAGGTGTCTGGGAAGAGGAACACCCTGAATTTTTGGGAAGTTCAAGAATCATGTGCTAGGAGGACAAAATGGGTGATGCATGAGTTCCGTCTTGTGTTAGTCGCAGACCCAATTAAGGTGAATTTAGAATACAAGAATTTGTTGACTATTTTCATATTAATCATCAAGATTGAGTAGAAATTTAGGTGATGTTTATTATATTTTTAGAATGGAATAGAACATTGGAAAAACAATCCTCAAATAATACGTTTTGGTTCCCTTGAAATATGAAAAACATAAGAACAACTCTCTTAAACTAATTTCACTAGGAAAAAGAACCTCTAATTTATACTTTGAATCCTTTTATTTATGAAATAATAAAATAAATTATGCATATAAATATTAGTATAAAATAATAATTTCTAAAATTATTATGTTCTTAAATCTTAACTATATTAACAACTAAAATTATACATTTTTATTTATTTATAAAATTTGTAGTTTTTTAATAAATTTAGAGCCAATAATTTATGATAATTTAAAATATCAAAATATATATATATATATATATATATATATATGTGAAAAGAATTATTATGTTGTGATTAATTTGTTACGTTCAGTAAAAGACTAAACATGACAAAATTTTATAAGTAATTAAATTTGTACTTATTTTCTAATGAAGTTTTTTTTATTGTGGAGAAAAACAAACACTACATATATAAAAGTCATAAATATTATTTTCTGCTCCACTTCGTTATGTTTTGTTCCACTCTATTTTGTCATATTTAGTTTCGTTACCAAGCAATATCTTAGAATAATGTCTTTTGAATTATCATGAGAATGGTTGGTTCACTTAGTTGATAGGTTTCATCATTATTCAAGTTGTTTCCTGTCATAAGTATTCACCATTGAAAATCTTTGTTATTTAAATTGCAGACGATAAATTGGGCTGTGTATCGCATCTTTCAGAATAAGGATGCCAAGACGATGAATGTATGAAAGTCTAATAAGGAAAGCTCCAACACTAGGAGTGATGAAGTCATTGATTTGAATGTTGAGAGTGTCGCACACCCTCCCCAAATTACTCTTTCCTTAAGTGAGGTAGTGAATCTCTCTAAACAAAAAAAATTCGATGTCTTTTTTTTTTCCTCTTTTGTAACATTGTTTTAAGGCTAGGAGATTATATAAATTTCTCAATTTTTTTAATATCTTTTGGTTGATAGAAATTTCCGTATTTTCTAAAGAAATTTAGCAAATGAATAATACATTGATAATTTTTTCAATAATTTTTTCTTTTAAAATGTAATTAAAATTAATAATATTATTAATTAACTTATTAAATTTAAGCACTCACTAAAGACATCAAGAATTAAAATATTATTTTATTTAAATCATTAATTATATATTTTACTTAAATAAGAGTATTAAAATAATAAATATGTATTAATATTATTTATACTTTAATTTTATATTGAAAGCATATATTTAAATTTTAGTTTTCCGAAGGAGAAAAAAAATTTAAATTTATAAATCATATTGTATTTATTATGATTGAATCAATTAATTAATTAGTTAAATCTTACAATATGATTTTAGTATTAATTAAAAAAAATTATTAAAGGAATGAATGATGCTAAGTAGTACGATAGATCTCCGGAAAGATATGTAACAATAAGATTTGTAACCAATAAGAAGTGAGTTTGACCAAAACCATGAGCATGGTTAATGAAATAGACACCAATCTTAAACAAATATATTAAAAATGGAATATTACATGAAAATAATTAATATTTTTCAATATTTATTTGATATAAAAATTCATATCCTTTTTTTTTGAAATAAACTTCACCATGCATATCTAGAACTATGAATAATCATAATTTTTATGGAAATATATTCATCATATTTGGAAGTAGATATACATCGTGTGTATACAAATACAACCACTACTATTTCATGAATTTTTCTCATCATAATTAATCTGATTTTTATATAATTTAATTTAATCAAAACTTGGAAGAAAAGAGGTAAGGTATCTCTCTTCAGAATTTCAAAAACCTGCAACTGCACATTTTCATGAGAACCCAAAAATGAGTATCCACTTGCTCCAAAAGGTAGTTTCTTTTTTTTTTGTACATCAGAAAATTAAAAGAACACTACAGAGCTAGGAAGAGAAAAAAATACACAAACAAAGAAAAATGGGTGGGAGAGTTAGAACAAGACAAAGATAAAATAGAGATGAAAAAAAAGTTAAAAAAAATATTTTGACAGTTTCTTTATTTCCCGTGATGTTTTAATGGATTGTCTATGATTGTGAGAAAAATTTTATAAAAAAAATTAAATTATATTAAAAATCAAATTAAGACATGAAACATTATTGGTTGTCGATACTGTCAAAAAACGTTGATTATCAATAGCGTAAAAAAAGTTAATTATCAATGACAATTTCATAAAAAAAGTCAGTAAGATAAATTTTAATTTATAATTTTTTTTAATATTAATGATATATAATATTATTACATTCATTCATTTTTCAAATGATTTAAAAATTTATTCTTATGAACTATATAGAAAATAAAATATAAATAAACCCGGGCAATGCACGTGCAATCTATTATTTTTTTTTATGCTTAATACAAAGAGAACCATAGCAAAACAAAACAGAAAAAAACCCTCTACTGCCTAACTACCATGGTACCCAAGGAGTCGGCCAGGAGCAAAGCCTCCATGCCAGGGAGGGGATCCTGGACATGGAGGAGTTGTAAGTCTTGGGACGCACCCGCCTTAGCAAAAAAATCAGCACAAGAGTTCCCTTCACGAAGGATATGCTCCACCCGAACCACCCAAACGTGCATCAACAACCCACAAATATTGCAAATGAGGTCAGCAAACAAATGGTGCTGCGTAGGGGGAGCACGCACCAGAGAAATAGCCAGCATTGAGTCGAAAAAACACACCACTCGACGGTGCCCCAGGTTCCATGCGAACTCCAAACCATGAAATGGCCAGCAGCTCCATATGCAGCGCCGATACTTGCCCGCGATAGCCCATAAAACCAGCATGCCAACTTCCCGGATCATCCCTAAGACAGCCACCGAAACCAAATCGAACTACATTTTAAATTATTAATTATTAATAAATATTAAATTAATTTATCATGACATATATCATCGATAATAAATAGATAAAAGTATTATAACATTTTAACAAATATTGCAATAGTATATATTAGTTAAAATTATATTTTGACAGTATTAATAATTGAGTCTACAAATTTTAAATAACTAAATATAAATATAAATTAACATTTATAATTGTATGAGCTAAATATACTTTATAGAGAATTAATAATAGACTACGCGAGTGCTTAATGATCACTGGATCCCTGTGGGTTGGGTGGACCAGGATCGAGGCCTGCCATGAATATACTCTTAAGTCTTAATCCTTCTAAGACCCTAGCTTTTAGTTATAGAATTAAATAATTAATTTCTTATTCACGCTTAGGTTTCGATGTATCGTTAAAGAAATCTGAACAAGTATTTCAGGATTGGAAGACTTAATGAAGGAGAAAGTTCAGAAAATGACTAAGGATAATACTATAGTCGTTATAAGTTATAGCACGAGCCTTTTTCACTTCCGCCTTAAGGCGAGAGCGTTAGTAAGAGGCTATTCCGCACTTAAAGCACTGTATAAGCAAAATTCAAAATATTCAGAGAAATATAATAATTTCTCTTTATCCTTTCCATAACTAATGTTTCGATACGAAACTCTGGACTGTACGCACGATAGGTTTCATTTCTCGGAAGTCCGACGAAACTAAATTATATCTTCTTAAAGACCTTAAAGTGAACCCTGGATAAGACTTTTTCTATTCGGAGCTTCTAACGAAGTTTCTGTAAGATCAAGTTTTGATCTAGTAGTACAACTCTATGTTTTGATGATTACAAGTTAACCTTTTGATATGAACAATTGTGGTTCTCTAACGTGTTTTTTCTGAGTGTGTTATTTACAGGCTCTGACCTCTATTTCATCTCACACAAATCAGAAGCACTGTGCTTAAAGAGTGACCCAAGCATCGCTTTCACATTGTCCATGTTCAGTCTGAACAGTGGAAAAGCTTCAGAAGATCTGAAGTAAATCAAGCTCTGATAAGGACTCAGCTCACTTGAAGATCTGATGATCCAGAAGATCTGACAACCAAGAGACTCTGAAGGCTCAGAAGCTCTGATGCTGAAGAAGACTCTGACGATCCAGACTCTGAAAAGTGAAGACTCTGAAGTCCAAAAGCAACTGGCTCTGAAGACCATGTACTGATCCTCTGAAGTGAAGATCAGAAGGTACAACGGTCAGAGGATCCAAGCTTCCCTTTGACTTTGATCAATCAGCTTCACAAGTACCAACACGAAGCGCTCCTCTGATCAGAAGTCTACGAGGTTAAGGTCAAGTCACTATCCAAAGTACAAAAGCAAAGTGTACTATCCTGACGACCTACCTAACATCCTCAGCCACAGCAGAAGCTGGAATTTCCAGAACTGCCCTCCAACGGTAGCATTTCCATGCAACGTTCAACCCTAATCTTTGGAGTATAAATAGAGGCTGAAGATTGAAAGAAGCGGCTAGAAGCATTCACACACGCGCAAGAAATATTCAAATCCTTCTAAGCTTTCTTTCATCTTGAATTTCATTGTGTTTACTATAAGCTTTTTAGAAGCACCTTCTTTGTAAACAAGAACTTCATATACAGTTGTATAGTTTGCCTTTGGGAGATCAAGGTTGATCGAATCCTAGAGAAGACTAAGAGAGTGAATCTTAGTGTGAGCTAAGTCAGTGTATTGTTAGTCACTTGTAGGTTTCAAGTGCAGTTGTAACACATACCTGATTAGTGGATTGCCTTCATTCTAAGAAGGAAGAAATCACCTTAACGGGTGGACTGGATTAGCTTGAGTGATTTATAAAGTGAACCAGGATAAAATCCTTGTGTGCTCTTCTATCTCTTATCTTTAGCACATAGTTTGTTTCGAAAGATTTGCCAAAATCTTTAAGGTGGAAGTTTTATCTTGAAAACGTTATTCAATCCCCCCCCTTTCTACCGTTTTTCATACCTTCAATTGGTATCAGAGCGCAAGTTCTGATTACCACACCTAACAGTGTTCAGTGATCCGGGCCGGTGTGAAAAACAATGGCTACCACCAGTGAAACACAGAAAGATGGATACAACGCAAAGCCTCCTATGTTCGACAGTCAAAGGTTTGAATATTGGAAAGATAGACTCGAAAGTTTCTTTCTGGGTTTTGATGCAGATCTCTGGGATATTATTGTGGATGGCTATGAGCGTCCAGTTGATGAAGAAGGCAAGAAGATCCCAAGGTCAGAGATGACTGCAGATCAAAAGAAGCTGTACTCACAACATCACAAAGCAAGAGCAATTCTTCTAAGTGCTATTTCTTATGAAGAGTACCAGAAGATTACAGATCGTGAGTTTGCAAAAGGCATTTTTGAATCTCTGAAGATGTCTCATGAAGGAAACAATAAAGTTAAAGAATCAAAGGCATTGCCTTTGATCCAAAAGTATGAATCCTTCATCATGGAGCCAAATGAGTCCATTGAAGAAATGTTCTCCAGATTTCAGTTGCTTGTAGCTGGAATACGACCTCTCAACAAGAGCTACACAACAAAAGATCATGTCATAAGGGTCATCAGGTGTCTTCCTGAAAGCTGGATGCCTTTAGTGACATCAATAGAGCTCACAAGAGATGTCGAGCGTATGAGTTTAGAAGAACTCATTAGCATTCTGAAATGCCATGAGCTTAAGCGTTCTGAGATGCAAGATCTAAGGAAAAAGTCTATAGCCTTGAAATCCAAATCTGAAAATGCTAAGGCTGAGAAGTCAAAGGCTCTCCAAGCTGAAGCAGAAGAATCTGAAGAAGCATCAGAAGATTCTGATGAAGATGAGCTGACTCTGATCTCCAAGAGACTCAACCGCATCTGGAAGCACAGGCAGAGCAAGTACAAAGGCTCTGGAAAGGCAAAAGGAAAGTATGAATCTTCAGGCCAAAAGAAGTCATCAATTAAGGAAGTCACATGCTTTGAGTGCAAAAAATCAGGGCACTACAAAAGTGATTGTCCAAAGTTGAAGAAGGACAAGAAGCCAAAAAAGCACTTCAAGACGAAGAAGAGTCTGATGGTGACATTTGATGAATCAGAATCAGAGGATGTTGACTCTGATGGTGAAGTCCAAGGACTCATGGCTATTGTCAAAGACAAAGGAGCAGAGTCAAAGGAAGCTGTTGACTCTGACTCAGAATCAGAAGGAGATCCTAATTCAGACGATGAAAATGAGGTATTCGCTTCTTTCTCTACCTCTGAACTGAAACATGCTTTATCTGATATTATGGATAAGTATAACTCTTTATTGTCTAAGCATAAAAGGTTGAAAAAGGACTTATCTGCTGTTTCAAAGACTCCTTCTGAACATGAGAAAATTATTTCTAATTTGAAAAATGATAATCATGCTTTGATCAATTCTAACTCTGTGCTTAAGAACCAGATTGCTAAGTTAGAAGAAATAGTTGCTTGTGATGCCTCTGATTGTAGAAATGAATCCAAGTATGAAAAGTCTTTTCAAAGATTCCTGGCTAAGAGCGTAGATAGAAGCCTAATGGCTGCAATGATCTATGGCGTAAGCAGAAATGGAATGCATGGCATTGGCTATTCTAAACCAATTAGAAATGAGCCCTCTGTGTCTAAAGCTAAATCTTTATATGAATGCTTTGTTCCCTCTGGTACCATATTGCCTGATCCTTTACCTGCTGAAGTTGCTAAACCCCCTCTCAAGAAGGGATCCTTCTCCATGTCTAAATATCATGCAAAAATTCCTTTACATTATCATGTTGAGAAACCCAAGGTGATCAGAACCTCTGGGGTAACTAACAAGAAAGGACCCAAAAAGTGGGTACCTAAGGACAAGATTATCTATGTTGCAGATATCCTTGATAGCTCCACTGAAACACCAATCATGGTATCTGGACAGTGGATGCTCGCGTCACATGACGGGAGAAAGGCGTATGTTCCAAGAGCTAAAACTTAAGCCTGGAGGCGAAGTTGGCTTTCGTGGCAACGAAAAGGGTAAAATTGTTGGTACTGGTACTATTTGTGTAGATAGTAGTCCATGCATTGATAATGTTTTATTGGTAGACGGCTTAACTCATAACTTATTGTCTATAAGTCAATTAGCTGACAAGGGTTATGATGTTATTTTCAATCAAAAGTCTTGCAGAGCTGCAAGTCAGATCGATGGCTCTGTTCTGTTTAACAGCAAGAGGAAGAACAACATTTATAAGATCAGATTATCTGAGTTGGAGGCTCATAATGTGAAGTGCCTTCTGTCTGTTAATGAAGAGCAATGGGTATGGCATAGACGGTTAGGGCATGCCAGTATGAGAAAGATTTCTCAGCTGAGTAAGCTAAACCTTGTCAGGGGCTTACCCACTCTGAAGTTCTCTTCAGACGCTCTTTGTGAAGCATGTCAGAAAGACAAATTCACTAAAGTCCCTTTCAAGGCAAAGAATGTTGTCTCAACCTCAAGGCCGTTGGAACTTCTGCATATCGACCTGTTTGGACCAGTGAAAACAAAGTCTATAGGTGGCAAGAGATATGGGATGGTCATCGTTGACGACTATAGCCGCTGGACATGGGTGAAGTTTCTAACCCGCAAGGATGAGTCTCATGCTGTGTTCTCTACCTTCATAGCCCAAGTGCAAAACGAGAAGGCTTGTAGGATTGTGCGTGTCAGAAGAGACCATGGTGGAGAGTTTGAGAATGACAAGTTTGAGAGTCTGTTTGATTCCTATGGAATTGCGCATGATTTCTCTTGTCCCAGAACTCCTCCTCAACAAAATGGTGTTGTTGAGAGGAAGAACAGAACTCTTCAGGAGATGGCTAGAACCATGCTCCAAGAAACTGGCATGGCTAAGCACTTTTGGGCAGAGGCAGTAAATACAGCATGTTACATTCAGAACAGAATCTCTGTGAGACCAATTCTGAATAAGACTCCCTATGAATTGTGGAAGAACATAAAACCCAACATTTCTTATTTTCATCCTTTTGGTTGTGTTTGTTATGTTCTCAATACTAAGGATAGATTGCATAAATTTGATGCTAAATCTTCTAAATGTCTATTACTTGGTTATTCTGAGAGATCTAAAGGTTTTAGATTTTATAATACTGATGCTAAGACTATTGAAGAATCTATTCATGTTAGATTTGACGATAAGCTTGACTCTGACCAGTCAAAGCTAGTTGAGAAGTTTGCAGATTTAAGCATTAATGTTTCTGACAAAGGCAAAGCTCCAGAGGAAGCTGAGCCAGAGGAAGATGAATAAAGACAATGCCTTTGATTCTTTGACTTTCTTGTTTCCTTCATGAGACATCTTCAGAGATTCGAAAATGCCTTTCGCAAACTCACGATCTGTAATCTTCTGGTACTCTTCATAGGAAATAGCACTTAGAAGAATTGCTCTTGCTTTGTGATGTTGTGAGTACAACTTCTTTTGATCTGCAGTCATCTCTGACCTTGGGATCTTCTTGCCATCTGCATCAACTGGATGCTCGTAGCCATCCACAATAATATCCCAGAGATCTGCATCGAAACCCAGAAAGAAACTTTCCAGTCTATCTTTCCAATATTCGAACCTTTGACCGTCGAACATAGGAGGCTTTGCATTGTAACCATCTCTTTGAGTTTCACTGGTGGTGGTAGCCATTGTTTTTCACACCGGCCCGGATCACTGAACACTGTTAGGTGTGGTAATCAGAACTTGCGCTCTGATACCAATTGAAGGTATGAAAAACGGTAGAAAGGGGGGGGGGTTTGAATAACGTTTTCAAGATAAAGCTTCCACCTTAAAGATTTTGACAAATCTTTCGAGAACTTAAGTGCTAAAGGTAAGAGATAGAAAAGCACACAAGGATTTTATCCTGGTTCACTTGATAAATCACTCAAGCTACTCCAGTCCACCCGTTAAGGTGATTTCTTCCTTCTTAGAATGAAGGCAATCCAATAATCAGGTAAGAGTTACAACTGCACTTGAAACCTACAAGTGACTAACAATTACACTGACTTAGCTCACACTAAGATTCACTCTCTTAGTCTTCTCTAGGATCCGATCAACCTTGATCTCCTAAAGGAACTAAACAAACTGTTTATCAAAGAATTGTTTACAAGAGATTTGCTTCTAAAAAGCTAATAGTAAACTCAATGAATTTCAGATGAAAGAAAGCTTAGAAGAATTTGAATTTGTCTTGCGTGTATGTGAATGCTTCTAGCCGCTTCTTTCAGTCTTCAGCCTCTTTATATACTCCAAGGATTAGGGTTGAGCGTTGCATGGGAAATGCTACCGTTGGAGGGCAGTTCTGGAAAATCCAGCTTCTGCTGTGTCTGAGACTGTTAGGTAGGTCGTCAGGAAGGTACAGTTGCTTTTGTACTTGGATAGCGACTTGACCTTTAAACCTAGGAGACTTCTGATCAGGAGAAAGCTTCATGTTGGAACTTGTGAAGCCGGTTGATCAGAGTCAGAGGGAAAGCCCAGATCCTCTGACCATTGTTTCTTCTGATTCTGAACTCAGAGGGAAGTACATGGTCTTCAGAGTATCTTGCTTCTGGACATCAGAATTTCACTAATCAGCTTCTGGATCTTCAGAGTCTTCTACACCATCAGAATATCTGAGCCTTCAGTGTTTCTTGGTTATCAGACTTTCTGGATCTTCAGAACTTCTAGTGACTGAGTCCACATCAGAGTTTGTATAACTTCAGAACTTCTGAAGCTTTTCCACTGTTCATACTGAACATGGTGAATGCGAAAGCGTTGCTTGGGTCGCTCTTTATACACAGTGCTTCTGATTTGTGTGAGATTGAGTTGAGGTCAGAGCCTGTAAATAGCACACTCAGAAAAACACGTTAGAGTACCACAATTGTTCATATCAAAAGGTTTTGTAATCATCAAAACATAGAGTTGTACTACTAGATCAAAACTTGATCTTACAATCTCCCCCTTTTTGATGATGACAAAACTAAGATTTTTGATGAACAATTCTTAAACATTAAACTGAATTCACTCAGAGTTTAGAGATATAGAATAAGACTTATCCTGATGTGAATAGTTTATCTTGCTCATTCTGAATTCAAGTCACTGCTTGATTCTGAGCTTAGCTCCCCCTGAATCTAATACTTGATGAAAACATTAGTAAAGTCTAGATTATGAGCTAAATGATATAAGAGTTCAGAGTGAAAAACTTATGACATAGATGAAAATAGAGTAATCAGAGCGCATAAGTAATCAGAGTCACGGACAAGGTATCAGAGTCTTGGGTATCAGAGTCAAATTAGAATCACTTCAGAGGAAGTGAAATGTATTCCTTGTATTTGCCCAGTGACACATCTATGGTCATAAAGGTGGAACTCTTAAATTCTCCAAAAGAAAAATAAATCACACTAACACATCTTACACATCAAAAACTGGGTTTACTCCCCCTTTTTGTCATAAGCAAAAAGCTTGGGGTGTGAAAAACTTAGCTTGAAGTACAAGGTACTCCCCCTTAGAGAAGGTCTAAGTTTAAAGACAATTAAAACGATGCATGAATCGGAGTTAGGCGAAATAAATAGAAGAGTTAATGCAAGAGAAGAACGTTTACCACCGGCCAAGGGAGTAAAGAGGAGGGTCAGTTACCAAGAACTTAACCTCGAGAAACTGTAGGAGCATTAACTTTCAGAGAGAAAGTGAAGCCTATATAAAGCGTTGGAGAGAGGGGTAAGCCTCACAACATCATACCAGAGAAAAATGGCATCATACATGATCGCATTAGAGGAGCTGAGAAAGAGAGCCTTTGAGGAGGACTTGTTTCTCAACATTAGGCATCCAGAGGGTACAACAACCATCTCAGAGCTAACACGGACACTGCTGGAGGAGGACCTGCGTCCAGAGTTGAATAGAGACTTGAGGGAATTTCTTGCCTTCGTGGAGGAGGTGCAAGAACTCAGCCAGCTTGAACTAAAGCTGCTGGAAGAAAAAGAGATCTTGGAAAAGAAGCTCAAGACTGCAGAAGAGATTCTGGAGAGGGATGAGCTAAAAGACAGGCTCAACAACATCCAGTATGCACTGGAGCGTTTGGAGAAGGAGAGGTCAGAGCAGCGCCAGGAGTGCAGAAGAATGAGGAGGGATCCTCCATTCTAGGATTTTAGGAAAAAGAAAAAAAATGTATGATGTAAAAGCGGTTATGATGAATAATAAAAAAAATTTGCAAACATAATGTCAGATATATAGATATATATGCATAGATAATCACAAACGAGCAAAGTAAAGATTAACAAGAAAGAGCCAGAGGTTAACGAAATAAAACACAGGTAAAGAAAAAGAAATCAAAACGAAGAGATCCTAAAGCTAGGGTTTATCAGATTGACGCAGAAGTTCCATCATCATTTGCTTCATTTCAATCAGCAGAGACTCATGAGTGTCAAGACGTTGTTCCACAATGTCGAGTCTGGACGAGTTTGGCTGTGTAGAACTAGAAGGAACATTCTGAGCAGCGTGAGGAGCTGAAGTGGAAGCAGAAGCAGCAGGAGTAAAAACTATGGGTGCAAGTGCTTGGCATCTAAGAGCTTCAGCCTCAGCTTCAAGTCGTTCTGTCTCTAATCTGGCTTGTTCAGCTTGAGCTGCTGCTTGACGTGCAGCTTCTTCTGCTTGTTCTTTCTTTCTTTTGGCTTCGTCAATAGCTTCAAGTAGCTTATGTCTCTGTTCTTGTTCATGAAGAGCCACCCTTCTAGCAAACCTTTGCTTTGCAGCCTCGATCCTCTGACTTATTGGATCAAGCGCTTACCACTACGCCAAAAGCAATTGCTGTTAGTGAGGGTGCAACTTTATTTCCTTATAGCACAGAGTCCTCAAGGGGCTGCGATGTTAAGCGCCATGGGGTGGGATGTTAAGCCCATCGAATCCTAAGGGTGACGCTGGATTAATAAATCCAACAATCTCCCCCCCAGTGTTAGCCGGGGGATTCGAACCCATGACCTTGCTCTGATACCAATTGAAGGTATGAAAAACGGTAGAAAGGGGGGGGTTTGAATAACGTTTTCAGAACAAAACTTCCACCTTAAAGATTTTGACAAATCTTTCGAGAACTTAAGTGCTAAAGATAAGAGATAGAAAAGCACACAAGGATTTTATCCTGGTTCACTTGATAAATCACTCAAGCTACTCCAGTCCACCCGTTAAGGTGATTTCTTCCTTCTTAGAATGAAGGCAATCCACTAATCAGGTAAGAGTTACAACTGCACTTGAAACCTACAAGTGACTAACAATTACACTGACTTAGCTCACACTAAGATTCACTCTCTTAGTCTTCTCTAGGATCCGATCAACCTTGATCTCCTAAAGGAACTAAACAAACTGTTTATCAAAGAATTGTTTACAAGAGATTTGCTTCTAAAAAGCTAATAGTAAACACAATGAATTTCAGATGAAAGAAAGCTTAGAATATTTTGAATATGTCTTGCGCGTGTGTATTGCTTCTTCTTAGTTTCTTAGCCGCTTCTTTCAATCTTCAGCCTCTATATATACTCCAAGGATTAGGGTTGAGCGTTGCATGGGAAATGCTACCGTTGGAGGGCAGTTCTGGAAAATCCAGCTTCTGCTGTGGCTGAGAACGTTAGGTAGGTCGTCAGGAAGGTACACTTGCTTTTGTACTTGGATAGCGACTTGACCTTTTAACCTAGGAGACTTCTGATCAGGGGAATACTTCATATTGGAACTTGTGAAGCCGGTTGATCAGAGTCAGAGGGAAAGCACAGATCCTCTGTCCATTGTATCTTCTGATTCTGAACTCAGAGGGAAGAACATGGCCTTCAGAGTTTCTTGCTTCTGGACTTCAGAGTTTCCACTATTCAGCTTCTGGATCTTCAGAGTCTTCTACACCATCAGAACATCTGAACCTTCAGTGTTTCTTGGTTATCAGAACTTCTGGATCTTCAGAGCTTCTAGCGACTGAGTCCACATAAGAGTTTGTATAGCTTCAGAACTTCTGAAGCTTTTCCAATGTTCATACTGAACATGGTGAATGCGAAAGCGTTGCTTGGGTTACCCTTTATACACAGTGCTTCTGATTTGTGTGAGATTGAGTTGAGGTCAGAGCCTGTAAATAGCACACTCAGAAAAACACGTTAGAGTACCACAATTGTTCATATCAAAAGGTTAACTTGTAATCATCAAAACATAGAGTTGTACTACTAGATCAAAACTTGATCTTACAATCTCCCCCTTTTTGATGATGACAAAACTAAGATTTTTGATGAACAATTCTTAAACATTAAACTGAATTCACTCAGAGTTTAGAGATATAGATTAAGACTTATCCTGATGTGAATAGTTTATCTTGCTCATTCTGAATTCAAGTCACTGCTTGATTCTGAGCTTAGCTCCCCCTGAATCTAATACTTGATGAAAACGTTAGTAAAGTCTAGATTCTGAGCTAAAAAATATAAGAGTTCAGAGTGAAAAGCTTATGACATAGATGAAAAACGAATAATCAGAGCGCATAAGTGATCAGAGTCATGGACAAGGTATCAGAGTCTTGGGTATCAGAGTCAACTTATAATCACTTCAGAAGAAGTGAAATGTATTCCTTGTATTTGCCCAGTGACACATCTATGGTCATGAAGGTGGAACTCTTAAATTCTCCAAAAGAAAAATAAATCACACTAACACATCTTACACATCAAAAACTGGGTTTACTCCCCCTTTTTGTCATAAGCAAAAAGCTTGGGGTGTGAAAAACTTAGCTTGAAGTACAAGGTACTCCCCCTTAGAGAAGGTCTAAGTTTAAAAGAAAATGAAAACGATGTAAGAATCAGAGTTAGGCGAAAATAAATAGAAGAGTTAATGCAAGGGATGAACGTTTACCACCGGTCAAGTGAGTAAATAGAAGGGTCAGTTACCAAGAACTTAACCTCGAGAAACTGTAAGAGCATTAACTTTCAGAGAGAAAGTGAAGCCTATAAAAAGCGTTGGAGAGAAAGGTAAGCTTCACACCTCGAATAATTTTCAGGAAGAAAAAATGGCATCATACAACGTAGCACTAGAAGAGCTGAGGAAGAAGGCCTTTGAAGAGGACTTGTTCCTGAACATCAGGCATCCAGAGGGTGCAACTACCATCGCGGAGCTGACACGGACACTGCTGGAAGAGGACCTGCGTCCAGAGTTGGAGAGAGACCTGAAGGAATTTCTTGCCTTCGTGGAGGAGGTGCAAGAACTCAGCCGGCTTGAACTCAAGCTGCTGGAAGAGAAAGAGAGTTTGGAAGAGAAGCTCAAGACTTCAGAAGAGATTCTGGAGATGGATGAGCTAAAGATCAGGCTCAGCAACATCCAGCATGTACTGGAGCGTCTGGAGAAGGATAGGTCAGAGCAGCGCCAGGAGTGCAGAAGAATGAGGAGGGATCCTCCATTCTAGATTATATGATGTAAAGAAATATGATGTAAACATAGAATTATGAATAAAAAAGACTTTTGCAAACATATGTGACATAAGTATATAGATATATATATGCATATATAATCACAAACGAACAAAAGAGAATAAATAAATAAAAAGAAACAGAGTTTAACAAAAGGAAAACAAAGTTAACGAAAAAGAAGAAAAAGAAGAGATCCTAAAAACTAAGGTTTGTCAGTGCGTCGCAGAAGTTCCATCATCATTTGCTTCATCTCAATCAGCATGGATTCATGAGTGTCAAGACGTTGTTCCATGATGTCGAGTCTGGATGAGCTTGTCTGAGTAGAGCTGGAAGGAACATTCTGAGCAGCTTGAGGTTCTGGAATGGAAGCAGAAGCAGCAGGAGTAAACACAACTGGTGCAAGTCGCTCTGCCTCAGCCTCAGCTTCAAGACGCTCTGCCTCAAGTCTGGCTTGTTCAGCCTGAGCTGCTGCTTGACGTGCAGCTTCTTCTGCTTGTTCTTTCTTTCTCTTGGCTTCTTCAATAGCTTCAAGAAGCTTATTTCTCTGTTCTAGTTCATGAAGAGCCACCCTTCTAGCAAACCTTTGCTTTGCAGCCTCAATGCTCTGACTGCCCTCTGCATGCAGGAGCTGCATCATAATCGGAACTTGAGCCACTAGACAAGTGCTCAGATTGTTCCACTCATCAGCCACATTTTCAGCATTCTCACTGAGATCAGTCTGACCGTGCACATTGCGGAGCCTCAAAGAGGCTTCATGATAGAAAATATTGATGCACTCAGAGAGAGATGTGGGTTGAAGGTGAGTATAGGGAATTATGGAGAGGTTGGGTGCAGGAGAGGCTGGGTGATTGCTGCTATGAGCTTCAGAGGCACCTTGTGGAGAACCAATGTTAATCATGGGAGCATTGGGTTCAGAGGTTCCAAGGTGAGGGTCTGAAGTTTCAACCAGAGGGTGAGGTGATCTAACCGAGGATTGGTTAGACACTGATTGTTCGGGTTCAGGGTCTGGTTGAATGGGCTCTTGTTGGTCAGGGACAGGGTGAGCTTGTTGAACTAAGGGGTCGGCCTCTTGGATAGGATTGGCCAAGATAGGTTCATCTGGGTCAACTAGACGTTCAGGTCTAGGGCCAGGATATCTCCTAGGGCTTGGACAGGTAAGGTAATACTCTTCCAAGGCAGACACCTTCTCTTTTCTAACCTCCATGAATTTTCTAATTGATTCAGAGTTATTGGAGGGAGAAGAGTCAATAACATTGGTTGGGAAGGATACAGGTGTAAAGGCGGTTGAAGAGTCTGTATCCGTGGTTCTGACAGCAGGACGTGCTGATGCTCTGGGAGCAGAGTGATCAGACGTTCTGGGTTGTGGTTCTGTTTGGTTGGGCTCGGGTTGTTCATGGATGATTGGTTCAGAGGATAATGGGTCGTACGGAATGTTAAGGAGAGAGGTTGGATCTTCTGACCTAGAGGTTGGGTTCTGAAGCAAATTCCAGAGAGGTGCTTCGGTAGGAGAAGGTTGAAAGAAGGAGGATCGTGGGGAATGTGGTGGAGAGGTGGTTTGTTCGGCTGGCTGGGATTCAGGAATAGGAGTGAGGGGATTTGAGGAGTGTTGAAGCAAGGCAGAAATAGGAAGTGCATCAAATAAATTCAAATCATCATCAGAAGCAAGTGCAGGCTTACTTGAATGTGCTGATGATCGAGTCACTCTGGCAGGAGGTTCAGTCCTTCTGACCACTGCAGCAGCTGGTTCCACCCGAGTAGGCTTCACCACGATTTTGACTTTCTTCTTCTTCTTCTGGGGAGGACCATCCTCACTATCATCATCATCACCATCATCAGGCTTTCTCTTCGTCTTCTTGACCAGAGGGACATCAGATTCCTCAGAAGATTCGTCCAGAACCATCTTCCTCTGAGCTTTCCTCTTGGGAGGAGAAGGAAACTCTGGAGCTGGTGGTAGTCTGCTGACGAAATCATCAAGGTCAATTTCGAAACCTTGAGCCCTGAGGTCTTCAACATAGCATCTGATGGCGTCAGGATTGTCCGCTTGAGTCCACAGAGGGTAGTCATTCAGAGGCATTCTTCTTCCTCTGATCTCAGAAGATGTGTCTTCATGAGCAGGAGCAATCTTCTTCTGGATTAAGCCCATCTTCTTCAAGGAGTTTGCAGTGAAGACATCACTGACAATTGTGCTCAAATCCTCTGTGCAACCAGCATTGATCAAATCTTGCACCAAGTTGCTTTCAATGAGAAAGTCTGAGAGCAGCCTCCCAAAAGGGATATATTTGATTGCAGACTTGATGGAGGCGGTGGTGCGAGACTTCCTGATGCATTCCTTCAAGTAGGAGAACAGGAAGTAGGGAAGGCAGATCTTCTCCTGATCTTGGATGAAGAACAACATCGCCTTCTGGTTGAAGTTGATGTAATCTGGGGAACTGCCCTTCGGTCTCTGATTGATGCAGTTGAGCAGGATCTTGTGCCAGATTCTGAGTTTGGGGTGAAGATCCATCACTTTGTAACTCGTCTTGCCCGGTTTGAAAGTGGTGTACAGGGCCTTGTTGACTTTGTCTTTGGTGCTGGGTTTCAGCTTGGATTCCGTCAATTGGAACCGATACCCATAAGCAGTTTCTGCTCCTAGCAGATTCACGAATGACTTCTCAGTGATGATGATCTTCCTGCCAAGAATGTGAGAGACCACTTGAGTATCATCGCAGTCGGCGTGCTTCCAGAATTCCTTGACCAACTTCTCATACACCGGTCCTCGAAGTCGATTGAAGTAGTTTCCCCAACCTTGAGCTTGGACTTCAGGACGAAGATCAAACCCATTTGCAGCCAGGTTGTCGAGGTCGAATCTCCATTCTGCCAGGACTTGGAGTTCCTCAGGAGCAAATACGCAGTGAACGGCACAGCCCCGTTCTGCAATTGGAACAATCTGCTCTTGAACTTGAACTTGTTCTTGTGCCGGGTTCTCAGAGCCCCTTTGACCCGTTGCCAAACCAACTTCCATGTGAGGGAACTGAGGTGCATCTGCAGTAGATCTTCTGGTTTGTCTCACCATTTTGAAGAGGTTGAAGGTTTG
Source organism: Lotus japonicus (assembly GCF_012489685.1). Lineage (NCBI taxonomy): Eukaryota > Viridiplantae > Streptophyta > Magnoliopsida > Fabales > Fabaceae > Lotus > Lotus japonicus. Next base: position 16,178,958 of record NC_080043.1, on the reverse strand, counting down.
AGGTAGAAGATGAAGTTTGAAGGAAGAAGAGAGATCGAGAGAGAAATCAAGAAAGAGGCGGTTTTGAAATAGCAGAAGAGAGAGAGAGTAAAAACCGAAAGTGAAGGAGATCGTGTGTGTATAGTGGGTTTTGACAAATAACCGTTGTTGATTCAAAAAGCAATTTAAAATCAACGGTTGAAAATTAAAGATAGATAGTAACAGTAAATACACATATCACACACAGGAGAGAAGCACATCTACACGCAACATGACAGACTGTCACACGGGCACAAGGAACTATGCATCAGAAATACTGACACACGTATTGCTATCTCAGCTTCAGAGTCAGTACCAATGGGTACACACACTCTGATTGAGTTACCTTCTGGACTAGACATCTTCTGATCAAGAAGTATCATAGTCAGAGGTTCTGATCCATCTTCACTCTGGACAAAAGTCCATGTTCAGATTTTTCAGAATAAAATTAAATCTATCCTCTGCTAAAGGCTTTGTAAAGATATCTGCCCATTGATGGTCAGTATCAACAAACTTCAGAAGAAGTACGCCCTTCTGTACATAATCTCTAATAAAGTGATACTTTACCTCAATGTGCTTTGCCCTTGAATGCAAGATAGGATTCTTACTCAATGAGATTGCAGCAGTGTTATCACAATAGATTGGGATAGTGCTCTCAAGGATCTGATAATCCTCCAGCTGATGTTTCATCCAGAGCATCTGAGTGCTGCATATTGCTGCTGAGATATATTCTGCCTCTGCAGTTGATAGTGCAATGGTTGATTGCCTCTTGCTTGCCCATGAGACTAGATTGCTTCCCAGAAATTGACAATTTCCAGAAGTACTTTTTCTCTCTGTTCTATCTCCAGCATAATCAGCATCACAATAACCTGAAAGCTTATACTCTGATGTTTTCTTATACATCAAGCCAAGGTTAGTGGTGCCTTTCAGATACCTTAGGATCCTCTTAACAGCAGTTAAGTGGGTTTCCCTTGGATCTGATTGGAAACGAGCACATAAATGAACACTAAATAATATGTCTGGCTAGATGCAGTTAAGTATAGAAGTGAACCTATCATGCCACGATAGAGCTTCTGACATACTTTACCACTTTTATCTTCTTTCTCCAAAATGCATGTAGGATGCATTGGAGTCTTGGCCACTGTAGATTCCAGCATATTGAACTTCTTCAGAAGTTTTTAGTGTACTTGCTCTGATGGATATATGTTCTTCTGGTGTTTGATCAACTTGTATTCCCAGAAAGTACTTTAATTCTCCCATCATACTCATCTCAAATTCAGCCTGCATCATCTCAGAAAATTCTTTGCATAGAGATTGATTAGCAGAACCAAATATAATATCATCAACATAAATTTGCACAATTAAGATATCATCTTTATAAGTCTTGCAAAAAAGAGTTGTATCTACTTTACCCCTTACAAACTCATTCTCCAGAAGGAATGAGCTGAGTCTCTTATACCATGCTCTGGGAGCTTGCTTCAGACCATAGAGTGACTTCTTCAATTTGAACACATGGTCTGGCTTCTTCTCATCTTCAAAACCTGGGGGTTGATGAACATAGACTTCCTCTGAAATATAACCATTTAGAAGG